>NC_072736.1:113846767-113931241 GCF_026930045.1 Uloborus diversus
ACTAGAGACGTACCGAGTAGCACTTTGGCCGAGTAGCCGAGTACCGAGTACTCGGCCTTTCACTACTCGGCCGAGTACTGAGTACTCGGCCTTTCCACCACTCGGCCGAGTTACCAAGTACCAATTATGTTTTAAGAACCACCGACACACATGTGATGAATTTTGAACTTATTGGAATAGTAGTATAGACCTCCTGGTCCATATAATAGTTTTTAAAACTAAATTCCTGCTGAAATTTAATTACGCATTACATAAACAATTTTGTTTGTGCCAAAAATTTTACAAAAAAATTATTTTTAAAATTAAAAATAAATAAGTAAAAGGTATGATTAATCAAGTTGGAATTAAAACAAATAACAATAAAATCCCGCTAATGCAGACACTAACAGGACAATTTTTTTTGTCCGCAATAGAGAGGTGTCCGCAGGACAGGGGTTTAATAATGTTATTTTCATTGGAACTGGGGAATTAAAAATTGTCCGCATAAGAGGGGTGTCCGCCTTTGAAGGGTGTCTGTTAGGAGGGGTTTCACTGTATACCAATCATAGTTCTAGTCCGCCAAACATAAATAATTCTTAAAAGCAGATAAAACAAATGTGCAGAAACACTGCAGACATGTGTTTCTGCCCCCCTCCCTTCCCGTTACAAGGAACGTCTTTTTCAGTGCATAACATGTGAGTTAAAGAATGTAAAGACATTTGACAAAAAAATCTGACTTTTGTCGGATGCCTTTAAATCCACGAGCTCCCATTTTGTGCATTGAAAAAGGAATTCCTTGTAACGCCAAAACACATGTCTGCAGTGTTCATGCACTGTGCTTTTAATGTTGTTTTGTTTCCTTTTATTTTTTAAGCAAAGGTATTTTATATTTTTTATAACTAATTTTTGTTTGCAGCAAAAATCCATTTTTAATATAAAAATTCCATATTTTCTATACTTACCTTTTTTGCATAATTTCTAATAAAAAGTTTTATTTACTTTGGGGACATTAAAATCAAGATTTATTCTATTGAAGCATTACAAATTGCATTACTCTCAAAATTTAAATTTGACTTACAAATTTTAATTGTAAATGATTGCAGAATATAATGCTTGTTCTTTTTTTCAGACATTTTAGTATCTGTCTTGGACAATATTCAATTTTTTGCAACTACTCGGTATTGGCCGAGTTTCTGATCAGAATTTGGCCGAGTACCGAGTAGTTACCGAGTACTCGGTACGTCTCTAGTGAGAACCATGATTTTTACATTTTTAATACAGGATGTGGCAAGGAGCTGAATTTGACATATGTTGGCATTCCTCCCCCTCACCATTTGTTAGAAATTTTAAAATTTAAGGTTTGTAGCCACACGTTTCCAAATATTCAAGGTTTTCAAGCACTTAAAAATGAAATTAGTTTTTTCAAGCAATTTCCGTTTTTTAAGGAACAAATCATGAATTTTTTTTTTTGGGAGTTAGGGACCCACTTCAAACCAGGGGCTCTAAGCAACAGTTTGTTTATCTTATAGGCAAATTCGACCCTATTTGTAATTCACTCTTACTTGTAAATTTTTGCTTGATTTTTTGTAGTTTTTACGAAAATTCGTCAGTTTTTACGGTTAAAGGATTTTTACGATTTTACCAATCTTTGTTAGGTTTTTATAGACTTTTATAAAATTTCAACAAATTTTTCCAAAACTTTTGATGACTCAATTATTTAGATTTCAATAATGACAAAGACTGACTCACTTAGACTTAGATGATTATGACTTACCTTACTTTTTAAACAGTATTTATAAAGTAAGTAAAATTGTACTCTCCCTCTAAGTAAAAAGATTCATTTAATCAGATCTCTCAGATAACAGAAATTTACTCAGTTTGCGATAGTATTTACTCTCTCTATCTCAAAAAAGAGAGAGAGATGGAAAAAAATCTTATGTTTTTTAGAATTTCTCAAAAGGCCAATTAATATACCAAGAACATAAATATTATGCACAAATAAATACTTGAAATGTGGACACAAATCATAACGAGTAGATCGTTCTGTTAGCGCGAATAGGGGAGGGGGGAGATTTTCCCCTTTGCTTTAGGTTCTAATTTGTTAAAATAATTGTCAATTATTATAAGTGTTGCAGCTTAATGTATAGCTCGTTTAGCAGCCTATATTTTAATTCATATACTTGCCCATATGGTTTGCAGTCCAAAATAGTGAATTTAGACACATTTTCAGCACCCCAGTGACAGTTGTACTATTTGTATTCAATGTTTGTTTGTTTTTTTTTTTTCCCTTTTCTTTTCTCCCATCAGAAAAGGACGTTTGCTCTTCTCTTCATTTTCATTGAACTATTCAAAAAAGAAAAAGCCATGTTTTTTTTTTGTTTTAAGATTTTGGAAGATGTGTTATTACTATATAAAGTCCTCCCAAAACTGAGGGGCATTGCCCCCTATGCCCCCCCCCCCTATAAATCCACCCATGCCCTTCTGAACTATTCAAAAAAGAAAAAAATATATATATTTTTTATTTTTGGAAGATGTGTTGTTACTACATAAAGTCCTCCCAAAACTGGGGGGGGCATTGCCCCCCTCTGCCCCCCCCCCCCCCCATAAATCCGCTCATGTTTGATAGTGTAGGAAAATGTAGCGTTTCAAAACATCAAGCTAAAAGAACTTCAAAAACAAAACAAAAAAGCATTCAGTAAACATAAAATGTGTACCTTATATATTCAAGTATCTTATTCGTCGAATAACTCATCAATGATAAATGAAAAGCATACACAACTGAAAATATTATGGTAATAAAGAATTACAGCTCACGGTATCAGCATCTTCCCAAATTTTACCGACATTTCAGTACGCCGTTAATAACGCAGTTTACAAGTTCTTGAAAGCATTTCTCATTTTCAATACTTTGGTGGTTTAATTTTGCTTCAAATTGACGTCGTCGTCGCAATTAAGAAAAGATATTTGTGTTGTTATAAAAATAACGTCTTTAAACTTAATATTTTTACGTATCCCTTCAAAAATTAGAAAACAACACAGGGCTTTTAAAGTTTAACTGTAACCAGAGCTCTTTTTTAAAGCAGAATGGCAAACAAGAGCCAAGAGAAGAGCAGAAGTCCTTTTATTAGCATGCGATTTGAGTTACAGTTTTCTGTTGTTATAAGTTTGCCTGCGTGATTATTCTTCTCTTTAAATTTAAGTGCATTGAAACTATTTTTTTTTTAACCTTTCAACAGATCTTGTTCTTAATTTCTTTAGTCGTAAAATCGGAGTGACTAGTTCATGACACGACTCCTAAGTGCAGTTTTAAATTGACTCTGAACTTTAATATGAAGTGTCACTATGAAGTTTTAGGGGTAGATATAAGTTGTACTGCTGATGATCTAAAAAAGGCGTATCGAAAATTAGCTCTAGAATGGCATCCTGGTAATTTTTTTTAAACACTTGGTTAAAAAGAGCTAGTTGTTTACTAAATTATTGAAGATCGAAGGGAAATTGAACTAATTTGCACCTAATAAATCACACTAACAGAAAAATTACTAAATTGCTGGATATAATACGTAATTAGTTAGTATGGAGATATTTCGATAATTGGAAATCTGGCACGGTTGTCTATCATTTTTAGTGTAAATAATTTGATTTTGGTAACCCTGTTGATTTATAGTAACCCTACTTGAATAGATGTTTTTATTCTCTTTGTTTAGAATTGCGATGAAAAAGGGCTGGAGCTAAAAATTGACGCCAATGAAAAAAGATCGTCAGATTCCCAATTATCAAAATATCCCCGTTAGTATTTGAAAATGTTATCTCAATTATGCTCCATGTTTGATAATTTGATAGGAAGAAATGTTCTTTAAATGTGAAGGAGCAGTATTTTTATGTTGATTTCTGCATGTTTTATTTCAAACTTTTAATCTTGTAAAAAAAATGTCCACAAAATGAGATTTTGTTCTGAATATTTTTTTTACTCCTTTTCTCCAAAGTGAAAAAAAATAGACAACTCTGTCCTTTGAAAAAAAAATTACTTCCATTCTTGTACTATTTGTTCATGTACATAATAAATAAAGAAGTGATTATTTTTTGCTTGATATACTATTATATCATTAAATGTAATTTTTAAATATTGTGTTTATCAAAGGCGATATATTTTCCTGCAACAAAAATTTTGACATGTTCTCCTGTGTTTTATTTTCTACAGACAAAAATTTAGATCGCCTGGAAGAAGCCAAAGAAACGTTTCAATCTATCCAGCAAGCTTATGAAATATTAACTGATCCGCAAGAGAGAGCATGGTATGATCGTCACAGGGATGACATTCTCAGAGGAGGTAAGAAAGTAAAAAGACATTGAACAAACTATTCTTTCTTAACTATTTTGATGATACAGCTTTTTTTTTCCAAGTTGGTAGTCTTGTATGTTATTTTTTTTTTTTCATTATTCCTAAGATTAATGTGACTTATCAAACCCTACAACAATTAGTTGTTAGTGTAGTGTAGTGTTTCCCCCCCCCCCTCCGCCAGGTATTTTAAGGAGGGCGCTGCTCCTGCCCCTTTCAAATAAAAACCAGATATGCATTGCCCCTGTTTTTTTTCTTGCTCCTTTGAAGTTTTGTAAACCAAACTTTAAAAAGGTTTTTATTGTTTAAAAAATAATTACCTGTGAAAATACTTGGGTTTTAAATGCACATTATACTATACAAAAAAGTTTTTAAAAAATCCTTTAAAGCTGCAAAGTTTTTATTGAATAAGTGCCCTTTTAATTGAAATGAAGTGCCCTGCCCCTTTTTTGGTCTGGAGGAAACACTAAGGTAACATATACCAAACATTGTTAGTTTGATATGTCATCAAGATTTCATCAAAAACAACCCTGCTTTAAAAATTTCCCTGCCAAGAAAACCTTTAATTCTTCTCCTCAAACAAAGCAGACCTTCATCCTAAATGGAAAAACCCTCAGCCCTAAAAAATTATATCTAGTTTTCCTGCCAAGTATATGCCAAATTACCATCCTCCCTGTTTTCTTTCATCACAACTACTTTCACTAGAACCTGCCCCTATCATCAACCCCTTACCAGTGAGGATAGATCCTTTAAATTGTTTTCAATCCAGTTTAACTGTCTTTAATTGCATGTTTATTTTCTTTCATCTTTCTTGGCGGTGGATATTTGGTTTTGTTGGTGGCTGACATTTGGTTTTCTTGACAGTAAGTATTTGGTTTTCTCGACAGCCAGGACGCTGCAAGGGACCCTTGTCTCGTGATGTAGCTAGTGCAATGTTCTTTAGAATTAACTGAAAATTGTTTTACTATGAATTAGTTGATTTATATGCAGCTATTTCCAGTAGAGAAGTGTCAAAAAAAAAAATTAATATTAATTACAAAAAAAAAAAGTTTTCAATTGTAATTAACTGAGAGAGATAACTGAAAAAAAAAATAATTTTTATCCCTTCTCTATGCCATATGTCTTTTCTCCTGATTCTATCCCAAATTTATTTTTTGGAAACCATTTTTCAGCTCCAAGTATAGCTTATGAAACAGAATTAGCAAATTAATACAGACCGTCAAAGAAAAAAAGAAGCAGAAAATAGCAAAAATGAGTTTTAAAAAAAATCGACAATAAATAAAAAATTTTAAGAAGTAAAATTGTGAAAGAATCTCAAGTTTGCTTTTCTATATTCCACCTTTTCATGGCAGTTATCATTTGTATTATCTTAAACTAGTATTAATTATTGTATTCATGAATATCTCTTTCTGTTTCTATTATAATTTTAAAAAATTGTAAGTTCAAGACACATTCAAATCTTAGGGGGGGGAGGGGTTAGAACCTTAGTCTTTAGCTCATTATTACACCACTGCTTATTTGTCAAATTATATTTTCTGTTTAAAAGAGGATCATAAAATGTGTTTTATTTTTTTACTTTTTCTATTTTAGGGGCAGAAGAAGCTTATAAAGACGACTGCCTAGATGTGTATCAGTTTTTTAACACTGGCTGTTTTAAGGGTTACAATGATGATGAAAAGGTACTTAGTTTAATCTTTTTTTTTATTAGTTAGTTATCTGTGGTGGATTTACCATGTTACAATCCTCACAAAGGCGAGGGGTTCCCGCAGTAAAGAGGCTCCAAAGGGGATCCATTATGGCCCATAATTTTTTTTTTAATATTCTGTTTATCTCTAAGGGCTCACACAAGAAAGGACGCATGCCATATAAATGAGTTCAGTGACATTTTGGCAATATGAATGGCAGTTTAAACAAGTTATGTAAAAGTGGAAATAATTATTTATCCATATTAAGCCGAAAAAGAGCCAACTTAGAAACAAAGTATTCAAAATTTACCGTCTGCCACATTTATTTCATAACTTATTTCAATTGAGATTGTTGCAAACATTTTGAGGGCAATAATTTAGTTAATATTTTTCTTGTGGATTAAAGTTTATTGATTTTATTACAAAAAAAAAAAAAGAATGCTTAGTTTTACTGTTTAATTAATATCATTTTTAGAATTAGTTGAATTTAAAAAAAAAACTGCTACTAATATATTTTTGTCATGTGTTTATTAAAATCTGAAATGTTTAAGTTGCAGCAATTGTTAAAGTGAGGTGTCAAAAAAGTAAAAACAAAAAATTTTTGCATTCTTTATTGCAACACTACTCTCGCCAATTTTCAATTCAAATAGAGGTGTTGTCTCTGGCCAATGACTGCTGAAAAAATAAAACCAAGACCACTTACTTAGAATATGACTTGTCCAATTAGACATCTGCCTTCACCATAGAAAATTAAGTTTTTACCTCTTTGCTGGTTTCTTAAATTTTCAGGTGTCATTTGGAGTTCTAGAACCATTACCAATTCTGTTCTTCAATTTTCACCTGTATACCTCCCCTTCCTAAAAATGGACGCTTCTGAAATAAGGTGTGTTCAAGGGGCAACTCCTGGCAGCCAGACTTTACCATAAAAAGATTGGTTAACTGAAAGTATTTCTAATTCAATTCTGCATGCCGTTAGTCTCGGCTGCGAAACATTTTTTCTAACTTTTTTCTGAGACAGTAGACCTATTTAAATTACTATTTTGAACTTATAGGCCAGTGGTTGGGGAGTGAAAAAAGGTCGAATACGGAAGTAATTGGTGGAAAGCTGGAAATTGTTTTAATTTATGCCGTATGGGTCTGTAATGACCATACTAAGTTTTCCCCCTTCTACTAAGTGAGCTTTCGCCACAGCGTCCAAATTAGTGCCAAAAAACACCTGTTTTTTCATTAGTGTTAAAATATCTCAAAAATGGCTCTTAAAACGACCAAAAATACATACAGGTTTCTTGTAGAGCACAAAATACTGAAAAAAATGAGTACCTACAACCTGCATTTTTGTTAAATATTAAGCTCACAACTCTATTTCAAAAATTGGCTTAAATTACTAATTAAGCGCTTAAAGCCAGAACGCACCTCGTTCCTACGCTCCCTAACGTAAAAAAATGGCAGGAAAACTTTATTATGTTCATTATTGTAATAGAAATATATCGTAGGTGGAATAAAAGTACGAATGAGAAGGAAGGAAGTTGAAAGTAAGGAGGGAGGGGGGGAAACGCGTATCCAGGTTAATTATGCTAACCCCTTCCCACTCCCACCGGCTCTCCCTTTCTCCACTGAAATACCTTCGTTCCCTCCCTTCCGTCCACTCACCCCTTTCTTAGAGGCCGAATAAACCTTTTTATGCTGATATTTCTCCCATTTGCTAAAAATTCCGGAGGGTGGTTTCTTAAAATCGAAGTTTTAATGCATTTACAATGGGAAACTATTATACAATATATTTAAAAAAACAGCTTTTATGGCTAAGAAGTTGTTTAATTATATCACCCTCTCATTAATTAACGATTCGTTTTGACACAATAACCATTTAAAAAAAACTAAAAAAGCGGGGGACGACATATTTACCGTTAAGTTTGTTATAATCTTTTATAAATTCTTCGTGGATTTTCCTCGAAATCATTTAAAACCTGTCATTCAGATACAGTAATGTTCTTTTTTTTTTTAATGTACATAATAGCCAGAATATTTAACTGTTCTTGCGAAATTATTTAGCAAGAAGGAATTCAAAATTCTTAATATTGAAAATGAAAGTTCATTGTTGCCTGCTTACATGCTATATCATTTTGAAAAATCCCCATAAGTTTGCTGTGTGATACAATAACTGAAATAAATTTAATCAAATTTCATGCATCTGAAATCAAAAACTGAAGATACGATCTAGTTTATTCTTAAAACGATGTTTGCAATGTGCAATTATGAAATAAAACTCTAGTAAACTTTCCAGCTGCAATATGCAATCGAAAATCTTATCCTGAATAATTGGTAACAGATCCTAAATTATCGACGAACTTGACTGCAAGCGTTGAGATAACAGAAAATTTGGTGTGCCAGGCTTGTAGAGTGAATTAAGATTTTTTCTTAGAAATGGTAACATTGAGGGGAATTAGCGACTTCCGGTTATACATTTATTTTTTAGCTTGAGGCAAGGACGAAACATCTCATATAGAACACAGGCTTATACACAGGTAGGAATTGCTTTTTAATAACTCATAGAGTGTTCATCTGCAGTTCATCAAGAATCACAAAACAGATATAACACCTGGTTTCCCTAAAAATGATTTTTGCAGCGTTGGAAGTGCTTAGTGACCATAATGTCCTTTGCGTTTTGTACAGACCATTCTTGCTCTCTTATGGCAGTAATGGTGTGTGTTAGAAGCTGTTCTGTTGAAATCTATCCCATTCGAACAAAATTAAATACCGTTACTTAAAATTTATTTTAAAAAAATGAATGTGTCGAAGTTCTGGGGAGGAATTTAACCCAGGACCCCCTCCCCCCCTCCCCTCCTCCGTGGATATGCCACTGAGTTGCTGTATTGATTTCGAAGTCAAGTTAACTCTGTGCTTGCGTGAGTGAACTTTTTGAGAGGAACATGGCTGACTTGTGCGTGATTTGCGATAAATCATACACTGAAGGTGATGTGATTGAAGTCAAAGAACGTGGTATTCAAAAATTTGTTGAAAGCAGCCATAGAAGAAGAGACGGAAAGCATATCAAATTCAAAGAGCTTACAATGGTGCAAGTGCATATAAAATGCCAAAAATCCTACACAATTGTAGTTTTTATCACAATTCCACACAATGTGAAACTTTCACATGTTGTCAAATGTTTTAGCGATGCTCAACGTATCATTTTAGGTGACCCATATGTATATATTGCATTTTACTTTTAATATCTAATGTCTTTCTTTATTTAACATAAGAAAATAAGAGCTGTTTTGAAATCTGGAATGTTGCCCTTTGTACCTCACGTTTTCGTAATTAAATATATTTTCTACAATTACGTGTCTAGTACCTTTTTAATTACTCTTATCTGTGTGTTAATTTGATCAATATTTCATTTTGCACTACTAGAATGCAAAAATTGAGTGTTCATTGAAATAAGTCTGACTGTTTATTTATCGTCAATAGTTAGATAAAAAGAAGATTACTTTTTATGAGTGATATATGAATACTGTTTCGAGTATAATTTCATCATACATACTCTGAGAAGCGAATTTTGCATTTCTGAACTTATTTTCTTTTATACTATTTTTAATTTCTTAGAAGAATTACTTTTAAGAATTACTTAGATATAAAAGCTGTGTTGTTAAATATATTGTATAATAGTTTCCCATTGGAAATGCATTAAAATTTCGATTGTAAGAAACCACCCTCCGGAATTTTTAGCGAATGGGAGAAATTTCAGCATAAAAAGGTTTATTCGGCCTCTAAGAAAGGGGTGAGTGGACGGAAGGGAGGGAACGAAGGTATTTCAGTGGAGAAAGGGAGAGCCGGTGGGAGTGGGAAGGGGTTAGCATAATTAACCTGGATACGCGTTTCCCCCCCCCCCTCCCTCCTTACTTTCAACTTCCTTCCTTCTCATTCATACTTTTATTCCACCTACGATATATTTCTATTACAATAATGAACATAATAAAGTTTTCCTGCCATTTTTTTACGTTAGGGAGCGTAGGAACGAGGTGCGTTCTGGCTTTAAGCGCTTAATTAGTAATTTAAGCCAATTTTTGAAATAGAGTTGTGAGCTTAATATTTAACAAAAATGCAGGTTGTAGGTACTCATTTTGTTCAGTATTTTGTGCTCTACAAGAAACCTGCATGTATTTTTGGTCGTTTTAAGAGCCATTTTTGAGATATTGTAACACTAATGAAAAAACAGGTGTTTTTTGGCACTAATTTGGACGCTGTGGCGAAAGCTCACTTAGTAGAAGGGGGAAAACTTAGTATGGTCATTACAGACCCATACGGCATAAATTAAAACAATTTCCAGCTTTCCACCAATTACTTCCGTATTCAACTACCCAACCACTGGGCTATTATCTTTGATTAGCCAGCTCTTTGTGTCCGGTTATCTTGACTACAAGATACTGGTGCCCCATCTCCCTTTCTGTATAACGCTAAAATTGAGGTCTCAGTGACCCATTTGCCACAGCTTGCTATGAATTTTAAAAGTGATAAACCAATTAAAATTGATGGGTTACAAAAACAAAGATCTTTGCCTCATGTGGTCTGGAATGCCTGCTTTTGCTGATGTGTCTTGGGTTGCGTTTGCATAGAGCTACCGGTCGACCGCGGTATGTTGATCACAGTGCTAATAACGTCAGTGGTTATGAACCAGTCGTTCACCAACCGATGCTTCCATTGAAGTTTTTGGTGAAAACATGGTTACTTGCGCAGGTGAAAAATACTTATTATTGTAAGGTAAGACAAAACGACGTTAGAAGAAGCACAAATTTGCAAATTACAGCAGACACGTGTTTCGGCGTTACAGGGAACGCCTTTTTTAGTGCAAAAAATAATGAGCTTATGGATGAAAAGACATCCGACAAAAAGGCGTTCCCTGTAACGCCAAAACACGTGTCTGCTGTAATTTGAAAATTTGTGCTTCTTCTAACGTCGTTTTGTCTTACCTTACTGTTCAGCACAAAGGTATTTATTTATCTTACTTATTATTGGTTAAAAATAACACATGGTTCAGTCAACCAGCTCAAATTATGGTCGACCGGTGAAGCTATTAGAACCACTTCGGAAACAACCAATTAACCGATAGCTCTATTGGAATGCTCCTGATTAGTCACTGGTTATCCGCAGTAGATCGATAGCTCTATGTGAGCGTATCCTTGGACTCGATTTTTGGCATGCAAATAGTAGTGCTTGACCACTTTGCCCATGGCATTGCATTTTTATCTAAAGCTTCACGGCCTAAGATGGACGGAGTTAGAGATAAAAGTATGTTTTTTGAGTTATTCGTAGCACTTATGATATAAACTGCTTGTATATACAATCGAGTGTTTTTTTTTTTTTTTTTTTGACATTGCTTTTCATAAATGATTGGCTTTTCAAATATGTAGAGTTCACCAGTTATTTTAAATAATCAGTGCTTCATTTTATGTTTCCTATGCATTTGCTAATCATATTTATTTTCCATTCCTGATAGGGGTTCTATACTGTCTATAGAGAAGTCTTTGAAAAAATTGCTGCTGAAGACCAGCCTTTCATTGATGATGAAGAGGAAGACATACAAGTTCCCTCATTTGGGTATTCACATAGCTCGTATGAAGAGGTTTGTGTTTGTAGAATTTTTTGTATTTAGTAGATTCTAATTTTGTAGTCGTAAAATTTTGTAGTTAAAAAAAATGTATTCCCAGCTTTATCAAGTCTGGAAAAGGAGGTATCAAATTGTTCGCCCCGGTTATCCTAATCAGTCAAAAGGAGATGACAATAACATTTGCTTGCTTTACTACCTACTGATGGATAGAGGGTCAAATTATATCTTAATAACTTATGGTATTTGCTCAAATTTCAGTTGCATTTGGTATTGCTTATTTTGATCATTTCAACCAGTTATCTAGAGAGAGGAGGAAAAGAAATTCCAAGTGATCACCATAGAACTTTTTTTGGGGGGGGAGGGAGGTCAAAATTTACCTTTTACAAAACTGGGACCCTAAGAAATGGATTCTTCTCAAAATGATCGGCTCTTCAATGTAAAATAGTATTTGTATATGTCCAAGTTTCTTTATTTACATAACTTTCATGTAATTAACCTCATGTGAAAGCAAAGCAATATTTTCTGAGACAAATTTTTAGTATCTTAATTTTTTTGCTGACTAATAAATATTTTTTTTTCTTTACTAATAATAAAGCTGAAAGTCTCTCTGTCCGGAGGATGTCTGGATTTCTGTGATGCGCATAGCGCCTATACCGTTCGGCCGATTTTCATGAAATTTGACACAAAGTTCATTTGTAGCATGGGGGTGTGCACCTCGAAGCGATTTTTAAAAAATTCAATGTAGTTCTTTTTTCTATTCCAATTTTAAGAACAAAAATATCATAAGATGGACGAGTAAATTACGAAATTATCATAGTGTGGAACCGTAACATGGGTACAAGCCAATTAACGAGAAAATTCACCATACATCTTCTTCTTCTTCTTTACTAATAATAAAGCTGAAAGTCTCTGTCCAGAGGATGTCTGTAGGATGTCTGGATCTCTGTGACGCACATAGCGCCTAAACCGTGTGGCCGATTTTCATGAAATTTGGCACAAGGTTAGTTTGTAGCATGGGGGTGTGCACCTCGAAGCGATTTTTCGGAAATTCGATGTGGTTCTTTTTCTATTACAATTTTAAGAACAAAAATATTATAAGATGGACGAGTAATTTACGAAATTATCATAACATGGAACCCGTATCATAGGCACAAGCCAGTTGGCGAGATACGAAATTATCATAACGTGGAACCGTAACATGGGTACAAGCCAATAGGCAACAAAATTCACCATACATTTGTAAATATAAAAGACCTTTTAATTTTTCTATTACGGGCAAAGCCGTGCGGGTGCCACTAGTAATAATTAAAAACTTGCAAAAAATGAACTGTGGCAAAAAATTTTGAACAAACACTTTTTTAGGCAACATCAATCAGGGTTGCCACGCACCGGGAAAACCTGGAATTGTCAGGGAAAATGAAAATGGCCGAAAATCAGGGAAAATGAAAAATTGCATATTTCCGATCGTTCTTAGCGCGGCCTGCGGTCTATGACGTCAGAAACAAAACTTTCTGCCTTGTTTTTTTTCGCAGCCATTCCCTTCCCATTCGTCGTTTTGTCATTCCCCTCTTTCTTCTTCCCCCTGCAGTTCTTTTTATCAACAACTCTGCCATTGGCACGTGCGCCATAGCAGTGGGCGTGCACCATAGCAGTCAGCGGCGGACATGCGCAGAAGGTACTTCTTTTCTTCCTCGTTTGAGCGGGCTCTGTTTAAGTGCTGCTTGTTTACGTCAGCAGTTCTGAAGTTGTTATGATGCACAGTACGTTGTTTTGTCTGGGAGTGCGGACTGAAGTTTTTAATGAGCTGCAATAATCTTTTCATATTTTATATTATTTCTTTAAATTAATTAATGAAATCGTATTATTCTAAATTATTTTGTTCTGTAAATTTAGTTCATTAGACAATTTCAAACTTAGAAAGTTTCTTTTTTACAGAAGTATCGCTAATCTTTTAGTATTTTGGTAGTGATCTTTTAAGACTTCCAACGCACTTCTTTCTTTCAAAATAAAAGTAATCCGATTAAAAAAAAATCTGCACATCAGAGAAGTTTCTGATCAATGCTCAAACTTTAACTTTATGACAGGGTGCCCACACGAGTGATTATGGCGGCGCAAGTTGCGCCATCAATTTTTTTTTTTGGGGGGGGGGGATTTTTTAATTATTTATTTTACTTTATTTTTATTAAAATTATTTACTCATATTATTTTACTTTATTATTTTCATCTGTGCGTGTGTATTTTATTGGGGAGCGAGCACACTTTTTTTTCAAAACAATAATAATTAAAAATAAATAAATAGGTAAAAAAAAATAAAAAAAGAAGGTTAAAAATAAAAAAGCGCTCAGGCGTTCAGAAATATTGGGGGGGGTTGTGCTATTGAACTTGGGGGGGGGAGTACCCCTGTTTTATGAGCAACAAACAGGGGAAATATGTGAAGCTAAAAGGTGCATGATTTTTTTACAGGCCAAAGTCTAAAAGCGCTTTGAGTTCAATGGATTGGAGGGGTAGAAAGCAATAATTGAAAAAGTTTAGGTTTCATAAGTTTTTAGTTCAGATTATTTCAGCAATTAACTTTATTTTTGTGATACAGATGTCACAATTGCTAATTCTGCAGTTCTTTCACTTGATGTAAGGCAGTGGCTCCTCGCTATTGAAAATTAGATATGCTACATTTACATTAATTGTTTATTACAGTGATTTGCTTCACTTGTGTTAGTACGTTAAGGTAGTTCAAAAATACTTTAAAAAAAAAAGGTTTCTCCTAGAAAACAGGACACCACTCAATGTTTTTAGACTTGTGGATAGTAAAATACTGGAGGAATTTTAACTTCCTATTCCAACTGAAAGAGGGTGCTCGACCCCCTCCCTCAAACTTCATAAGTATGAGGAGGGGGTTAAAAAAATTCATTGAACTGAAAAAACAATGTTACATACTATAATCTACACGAGTTATATGCATATTCATTGCAATAAAATAATTACTTACCCCCCAAAAAAAAGCTGGGGAAATTAAATGTTTCTAAATTTGACTTTTTCTATGCTAGAGCTAATGTTAAATGGAGGGGTCATTGAGCACCCTCTTAAAATTTGAGCAAGAAGCTAAAACTTTTACAGCACAATACTATTAGTAAGTCTAAAAAAAATAAGGGGTGTCTTGGACTCGAGCCGAGAGAGAAAAAAAAATTGAACCTCCCTTAGTACATAGTTTTGATTATTTCAGCTTGAAATTAAATTTGGTAGCCATTGTTTGTAAAGTTTGAAAATGAGGTAAGTTTTATCAAAATTTGAGATGTATATATTAATGTTGCAAAATGAAGGTGGAGATTGATAACCTGGAATTTTTCTCAAAACCATCTGGAAAACCTGGAAATGTCAGGGAATTTCATTCTTGAACTTCCGTGGCAACCCTGATCAATGTTTGGGCACATTTGCCTCAAGAATTAATGCCTATGATTGTAACTGAAGGCTCTTAAAATGGGAGACTTTAGAACAAATAAGGTAAAAAGAGCTCTGCCAATATTGCAAAGTAGTTTTATATTTCCCATGAATCTCCATGGCTTAGCTAAAATTGAACATTACTCGTTCGTTTTGAAGTCGTAGTTTTAAAAAAATAAATAAGTAATTAAATTTACAGTAATATAAGTGCTTTTATTTCCCAATCTGATTGCATTTTATTTTTTCAGGTTGTTCATAATTTCTATGCATATTGGCAAAGTTACTGTACTTACAAATCTTACTCATGGAATGACAAATTTGATCTCACCGAGGCTCGAAAGTCTGGCGTCGGAAGGCAGATGCTGCGGTTGATGGAAAAAGAAAATAAGAAACTACGTGACCAGCATAAAAAGCAAAGGAATGAGGAAATTAGGGTAAATATTAACAATGTTACATTTTGCATTTTAGCTATTTTGCCTAAATACTTTCTTATCAGGTGTACTCTTTTCTGATTTAAAAAATAGATTGAATATAGCATTCCCCCTAATTTAACTGTGTAGTTGAATGCAGAGAGATACTGTTTACAAAATTACTTTGTGACTTATCTTATTTTCATTAATCATGCTCACATATTGCTAGATAAAGATGATCAAGCTCTTTATGTAATGTATCTGAAAATTTCAATTCATTTGACTAAATTAAGCTAACTATGTAAAACAAATTATTCTTATAGGAACTTTTAGTAATTGTTTATGATTTGTGTCCAATTTGGAGTTGAAAATCTGTTATGAAAATTAATTGCCAGGTGTAGAAGGCATGTTTTTGCCATAAAGTTTGAATCTGAGAGAATCTGACTTTTCTTTTTGTTTATGTAACCAATTTAACACAAAAAAAGAAAAAAAAATCATACCAATAAAACCATTTTTATGTAGAAGGCAATTTGCTGATACCCATCAACAATGACTTGTACATTGACAGTAACATTGACTACAGAAACTTGTATGGGCAGGGTTTTTGAGGAAAAAAATCATCTAGGCTTTTGGCGCTACTGGATTTTATTTAATTATGAGGTGTATTGAAAAAGTTTGTAACATGATACAGTCAACTAATTAGTCTTTGTGCAAATGATTCCATACTCTGCAATAAAAATCATTACTGATCAGCGCATTGTGTAGTTTTTCAATGAAAAACTATATACTTCAGGGTATTAAGCTCAATATTAATTAACAACATGTGAAAGGGTAAAAAATAGTTATTTCATTAAATGTAGTTAGTTAAAAATGTTTGATATGTTGGAATATTTTTTCTCTTTCAGGAACTGGTAGCATTTGTTCGAAAGCGTGATAAAAGGGTCCAAGCTCATAAGGTAATTTTTTGATTCTTAGCTTGAAATATTCTGATTGTAAGCCTTTCCTTGCTCATTTGTCATGTCACCTGAAAAACATGTATTATTTTTGAATAATCACTTTAAAAATTAAAAAATAGCTTGGTTAATGTTATTCACCTTTGCCTTTTGATTAGCTTAATGTTTTGTATCAAATTAACTTCATTATGGGCGAAATTCAGTACAGTCTGATTTTCCCTCATCCTCATATTTATAATCGGGAATTTACTGATCAAGTAAGGATCCTGGCGTCATTAACAATGACACAGTATGATAATTTGATAATATTTTTGGGTAATGTTTGACATGCAGGAAAATGCTTTATTTTGACAAGGCTGAACTGGATCTGGTACCTTAACTGTTTTACTGGTGAGACTGTCATTTTAGTAGATTGAAGAAACGAAAAAGTGGTCAACAATGAACGCTATCTACTGGAGTTTAGGGTTAATCCACTGGAATGAGGGTTGAAATTTCAACTATCAAAATATCACCAAACAGGCAGTTGCTTCGTAAAAATGTAGAAGCAATTTTCACTCGTCATACCTTGACGTGCGACTTTCTAGTTTAACAAGAGAACTAGAAATCAAAAGTCAGTGAGAAGTCATTGTGAGAAAATCTTCAAAGGAAGGTATAGGCTCACATTGGACCTAAGCACAAAGGATGATGATAACATTTCATTTTTTTAGTGTGTTTTGAAACTTGCTATATATATGTGTGTAAATGTGTATACATTGATGTTATGTGTTAAATCAATAAAACATCAAGTAAATAAAATAATAAAAATCAGTTGTAAAAAGCATTTCTCTGGATAAAATCCATTATTTATTATCTTTTCAGAAAAAAATGGAAGAAATCAAAGCAGAAAAAGCTAAAAAAGCAGAAGAACTTCGAAGGAAACAAGTTCAGGAGCGAAATAAGTAAAACTTAGTTTTGTTAAAACTTTGTTTTGAATTGATTTTTGTTAAGTTTTATGGTCGAGGATTTTTAGTTTTGTGAAAAATCAATGATTTTTACTATAAAGTTAAAATTGGTTCTGTATTTTAAGGCACATCATCTAAATTGAATCCTTTTCTTCTAAAGATTTATTTTTCGTCTAACTTAGTGTTCCTTTTTTCAACTAAGGGTTTTTTTTTTCTGTTCAAACTTAATTTTCAGTAAGAAATTGCAGTTTAACTTCTCTAAACTTTCATTTCTTCTTTTATTTTTGCATGTTTTCAACTAAAATTATTCCCATCGTTGGAAATTTATTTGAATTTGTATATTTGATTTTGTTCAGATCTTTAACAACATTTTGATGCAGTATATCCTGAAAGAGTCCTTGTGAGAATAAATTATAGTATATGTATCAAACAGCAAAACAGAAAATTCCTGAACTATTTCTGTGTAGGAAATTTAACTTTTCATTTTAACAAATACACACCTGCAAATAATATTGCCTAAGTTAAGGTGTGTTAGACATGAGCAATTGTTTGAAGCCAGTTTTGTTTTATGTGAGTTACTATTTTAAAAGAGGGTGAAATAAAACTTAGAGCTTTCTTGAAGAACACACCTTGAGCTGCAAAATAGTTTTATAGTACACTATTCTAATAAAAATAGCATTGCAGTGGAATACACCTTAGAAGCAGTGTTATGATATCCGTCAGCCAATAAAATTATTAATTCAACAGATATGTAATTATATTTTCATTATTGTGCCATATATTGAATTAATATCAATCATTTGCTTTTACAGAACTTTAGAAAATTACAAAGAATCTGAATGGGCATCTATGTCACAGTTTGAAGATCATTTTAATCAAATAGAATCAACATTAGATATGACATTTGGAAATGATTCTGAAACCAAAGAAGGTATTGCTTTATTTACCTAAAAATTATTATTTTTATTTTCAAGTTCACTCTTACACAGAAAAATTGTAAGTATTCTTGAATTGCTAATGTTCAAGCTTTTGTTTCTTGTCCAAAAATATTGTAATTAAAGCTTTACTGTATTTTCAAAATGATAGTGCGTTGTAAAATGTTAGACATTTGTAGTTAAAATGTGTGTGTGTGTGCATTTTTTTTTTTTTTTAGTTAGTAAAATAATAAGTATTATTTTTGTATTCATTTATTTGAATTCATCATTGAAAATGCACACAAATTCCGTTAACTTTTGCCAATTGTTTTTAGGAATTTCACTGCATTATATGTATGTTTACAATAATATGAATTGTAAAGCATATTTTTCTGGTATCTAAATGTTTGTACAACTTTTAGTAATAATACTAGCTGCGTGCCCGGCGTTGTACGGGCTACTTAAAAAATGAAAGAGATGTCCAATTGATGTTTTTGTATTACTCTGACATCAATTTCTAAATCGCTGAGGAGTAAATAAATATGCGTAATGCAAGGTTTGCAAAACACCAGTAGAGCATATTTTTGGCAAAAATCTCTTTAACATTAATCATAGTTATCAATGATACAAGTTACATAGCTGCCAAGTGCTCCGTTTTTCCCGGAGTTTCTCCGATTTTTATTGCGTACTCCAAAAATCCGATTTTTTCCAAAAAACTCCGTTTTTTTTGACTTTGCTTGTACACTTTTCGATTTTTGAGGAAAAAGAAGAAATTTCCCTATCCTCGAACGCAGGAATTGTGCACAAACTCAACAAAAGAGAAGACAATTTGATGCTTTGGAAGCTTAGTGTCAGGATAAACACTGAGGGAGAGCGTCGATTGGAGATCGTCGTTTTTTCATCGAGCGTTTCAGCTACGTGTAAAACGTAGCCGCCATGTTTGGTCATTCACAAGATGGAAGTTAGTAGACGATGCTTAAGCGCCTTCGTTTTCAAAGACAAAGCAGAATTGGGTGTTTCTTTTAACTGCAAACTAATGAAAAAAGCAAAATGTGCTGCAAAATGTTTTTTTTTTTTTTTTTTTGGTTATTTTAAATAATTTTATTGAGAAATATGAAAACAGTTATACCATTTAAAATTTCATTTTATCCTTATTGCTTTGGGCACGAATATGCTAAAAATTTGCAATTAAATTGTAGTTTCATGGGGATTTTTTATTTTTAAATTATTTTCATGCAATAAATTCAAAATTTTATATCTGAATTTTTGACTTAGTCGCCATATTTGGTCATTTGCAAGATTTTAGTACACAAGACTCTTTTAAGTGGCCATGTTTTCAAAATCGGAATTAGATGTTTATTGCAATGAATTGAAAATAATACAAAATGGGCTGTTTTTTTTCCCCCGGAAAATTCTAAATTTTTTTCTTGAAAAATGCAAAATTTTTTCTTCAGAATATTATTTTATCCTCATTGGTTTAGACTCTAATATGTTAAAAACTCGCTATTTCGTCTAAATTTTAGTTTTTTAAGGGTCATTAATTATTTATAATTGCTTTTCATGCAATAAATTCATAATTTTATATCTGAATTTTTGACTTAGTCGCCATATTTGGTGATTTGCGAGATTTTAGTACACAAGACTCTTAAGTGGCTAAGTTTTCAAAATAGGAATTGGTTGTTTATTGCAATGCAAAATATTGAAAATAATGCAAAATAAACTTTTTTTCTTTTTTTGGAAAATTCTAAATTTTTTTCTTGAAAAATGCAAAATTTTTTCTTCAGAATATTATTTTATCCTCATTGGTTTAGACTCTAGTGATAAAAACTTGCTATTTCGTCTAAATTTTAGTTTTTTAAGGCTAATTAATTATTTATAATTACTTTTAATGCAACAAACTCAAAAATCTATTGTGTTGAATTTTTCGCGTTGTTGCCATGTTTGGTCATTTGCAACATGAAGTAGACAAGACTATTAATAGCCTAAGATCCCGAAAACAGAATTAGTTGTTTGTCTCAATGCAAACTATTAAAAATAACAAAAGGCAAAAAGTTATGTTTTTTTTAAAAATTCCCCTTCAAGAAAATTTTCTTGAAGGGGAAATTTTATCTATTTGATCCTCATTGCCTTGTAGGCTTTGCTATAAACTAAAACTGTTTCATCTAAATTGAAGGTTCCTGCTGACTTCCCATTTATTTATTTTTTAATTTTTATTATTATTTTTTTTAAATAAATCAGAAACCTATTTTAACTTAAATTTTCCATGTGCAAAAAAAGTATTGAATATTTCTCTTTAAATCCTATTCATCTATTATTTTTTTAGGGAAGTTGTAAAAACTGCCTCCCCCACTCCAGATTATATTTCAAAACTTGGCGACATTGGTGACCACTAAGTTTTTGGAGTCTAGTGGCCACTTTCAAAATTTCAGAGTCTTGACCTTTACTATGAAGTTGCTTTACTTCCAAGTATAAGAAATAATTGTTTTTTAATCTTCAATATGTTCTTATGTATGTAGGATATGTATACAAGCATATTTAAAAAAAAAAGATTGCAGTTTTATTAAATCAAACAGTAATCTTGTTTTTTTTTTTTTTTAAACTTTTCAATATGTATCTATGTAATGTTGCTTTTTTAATGTAAAATAATTTTGTTTTAAACTTGGTTGTAGTTTTGTTGAAAATCTAACATGAAAATTCAGAAAAGCATTTAAAAAGTGCTTAGAATTTATGGAAACTTATGGTATAGAAGGAAGGTTTAGCGCAGGCCACAATTTCATGCTCCTATTTTAACCCTCAGTGCTCCTATTTTTTCCCTTAAGTGCTCCTATTTTTTGTATCTTGAGGTTGGCAGCTATGAAGTTATGAATATTTTCAATTAGCACAAAAGATGAAAATATATGCATTATCAACTATAATCTGGGCTCACGTTCAAATGAATTACATCTGATAGACTATATCTGAAATATTTATGTACAATTACAATTAGCTTTTTACATAAAATGACACACTTGTTGGTTGATTACGTGAAACTAAAGCACCAAGACTTACTAAATACCGATAAGCATAAATTTAATATCAAGTCATCAGATTCCAATTAAGCTTTATTTAAAATCCTTAAAAACAATATTTTTTGTTCAACTCTGTTTCACTTAAAGAAATCAAAACAATCTTAATTTAACGTGTTCTTTTAACGATACAAACTCTATTTCGAAAATAGAAACTGAAAGGAAAAAGAGAGTTATTACAATTCGAAGACTCACCCATGTGACGGTAAAATGTCCAACAAAATAAACATAATTAGTCGCACATCCTAAGTGTACCAAAATATGAGGCCGGTGAATGATAAACTTACACTACGATCAATAAACATTACTAAAGAAACATTTTTCATATTCTGAAAAGAATTAAGAACGTTGAATGTAAAAAATAAAAAAGGACAGACGATAAAATAAAGGCTATATCCGAATAGAGCAACCAACTTTAAACTAATTTAAAATGAAATTCTAGATGGAAACATTATTTTAAGATTTGGACAGCAGCCAAAAAGACCTCTTTTAAAACAATTTTTAGAATTTTATTTGCTCACCCATATGAAAAATGGCAACAGGAAAGAAATAAAAATTCCCGTATAACGTTATGTTAATTAACATTTTAATTAATATCTGCATTAATTAAAGTCGTACAATTACGAGATTTGTCCTATTGTTTTCTTTGGAAAATTTCGAATTGATCGGTATCTTGTTCGACTCTCGATTCGCAGCGGTTCTCGAGAAGATCGATCTTCAGGCAGACAGACGGACGCGAGCAGATTTTAATATTATAGTGGATTTTGTTATGGATATGCATATTGCCAGTTACAAGTGTAGTCCAGAATAAATTTAAATTAACTTAAAGAAATGTAAACTATGCTGTGTAACTGTTATTTTTGTTAGCTAATAAAATGTCATTGTGCTTCTATTTTCCTGAATTATGGGCTGTTAATATTATATTGAAAAATATTGAAGCATGTATTATTCAAAAGTATACTAAGAGTTGATCCAGCATCCTATGAACTAATAGTTATTTTTAAAATATAATTTACTCCAGGAGTTTTATTGCTTTGTTTGTGAAAAGAATTCTTATTGGTTTATCATGAAACCATAAAATACAGTGACAATAGAAATATTGTAAATTTTATAAAAATGATATAAGGTCAATCCATATAATTCCATAGAATGTTTTAGAAAAATGCTGTATCTCAAAAAGCCTGACATGAAAGATGTTAAAAACCATTTTTATTTTTCCTTTACTTTTGACGTTTGACTTTATAAAGGTCATCAAATTTCATTTTTATAGTAAAAAAAGGAATTTTTAGACCAGAACCAATGGTAATGATGGGACCAATGACCATCTTATACACCCAATGGACAGCCCTGGGACTTAGTTTCTGCCAATAGCTTTCTTACTAGATCAAAAGACTTTATTAGCCTTTGACAGACTGTAAGTTAAAAAAAAATCCAGTTCAACTTGGAATCAAAATAAAACCCAAGGTACTTGACCTCCTCAGAAAAAACCAGAGTCTGTCAAAGGAATGATCCACACATCTGTATTGCTCTCTTTTGCATGAAAATAACAATTGTTGTGGTTTCATGAGGATTTATAAAGAGACCCTCAGATTCTATCTTTCCACACATTTTAATCCAACTGACAAAAATGGACAAGACAGGGTCGATGACTTTTCCTCCGACCACAACAGTGGCATCATCAGCGAAACTGCTGTAAGAAACACCAGTAGTAGAGATATGATTTCCAGCTGAGAATCAACAACTAGACTCGAATGGGGAAAAAAGGATAGGTGACAGAACACTACCCTGTGAACTTTCAGCATTTCTGCAAACAGTTTCAACTTCAACACAAAGAGTATTCAACACAAAAGTACCTACAAAGCACCACTTTTGATCCAGTTAATGGTAGTTTTGTCAATGTTTTTCTTAACAAGGGCCATCAAAATAGTAGTTATAGGAACTTTATCAAGGAAAACAGCCCGAGATAATTCATCGTCTTTTATTGATTTTTCCAAAACAAAGGAAAGGCCGTACTGAATAGTTTCAGTTGATTTGCTAGGCTGATAGGCATGTTGAGATAGGGAGAGAGGCAATGCTTCCAACACAGACTCCCTAATATGTCTATCAATTAGCTTTTCACTAGCATTTAATAAGAAAGAACTGACACTAGTAGATGTGAAGGATTTAGCCTCATAGTAATTATCTTTTCGATTTTTGGGGATGAAGATAGCTGTATTATGAACCCAGGCAGTTGGAACATGCTCATAGGTAATGCATGCTCTAAAAAGCCTGCAAAGTATGAGGGCAAGAACTATTATTTCCTCCTACAGAAGGACAGGAACTATGCCATTCATACCAGGACTTTTGAAGGATTTGAATGAGTTAATTACTCTTAGAACCTGCTGATTGGCTACATTGTTTTTAGCACAGTCCCATTTGCTTTTTGCACACCTGCTTGTTGGTATGGCATCCGTGGTATGGATTGTAGAACCTGGGAAGTGTACCTTCAGCATTACTGCTACTACTAAGTTCAAAAAAAAAAAGCCATTTGGAAGCTTTATGGTATTTAGCATCGTTTCTGTCTTTGGTCATAAATTTTGTAATTCTCACCATAGAACGCCAAACAATTTCTCAATACTTTTGTCATTTTTGTTTTTATTGAAAATAAAATGGAATAATTCTGTCATTGTATTTTAAAGCATTAACATTTTGTTTTAATGATTGATTATTTTATTTAATGATAGACGCAACTTAAAAATGATTTTTCAATACAGATGATGACATTGAAGAATTCTCTGAATTGTACTGTGCAGCTTGTGAGAAAGATTTCAGATCAGAGCAAGCGTGAGTAATTACATATTCACCAAAATATTTGTTGTTGTGTTGTACCCATTTAAATGTATCACTCTTGTGCTTGGGGTCAAATGTCGGGAAATTAGGTTGCTAGGAAAACACATTTTACAACAGCAACATTTTACTATTAAGTGTCGATTAACTGTTCATGGTTTGATTTCCAGTTGGCCAGTAGCTTATTATTAATGTATGGAAATAGGGCCAAATATTTTCATTTCAAACAGTCCCCCCCCCCCTAGTTTAAAAAGTATCACTAATAATAATATAATCAGTACTAAGTTGAACAGTATCAGTACTAAGTTACATATATAATCTAACCCCTTTATAGTGAATTCCAAAGGATTAATAAAAAGCTCAAAATTCATTCGGAGATAAATGTTGTTGCTGCTCAAAAAACATGTTATTTGTAACGCATTCGCTGAATGAATGTTTTAACATTCTAAATTTCCACAAGTCAGTGATGCTAAAAACCAATGTATACTTTTTGTGTCCCATAAATTCTAAACTTTCTGAGCTCAGTTAATGCTAAATGGTAAGAAATACATTTGAGTCATTCTAAAAAGTAGCCTAGAGCTCTCATGAAAATAACAAGGCTGAAAACTATAAGGACTTTAAAAATGTTACTGTAGAATTATACCACTCATGATTTCAATCTATCATTGAAGATATACTTTCTTCATTCAATCTTCGATTTTTTTTCCCACTGATAACTCAGATGACATCAGCAATGAGACTGGCGAGTAATTTCACTTGGACATATTTATTGTAAACTCACACTATCAAGGCAAGTAGAGTTCAAACATGCTGGCCACTTATGATTCATGATAAAAAAATATTCTTGCTTCAAAATATCAGAAAGTAATGATTTTCTTTGAATTTGCTATAAATATTGGAAGATAAACTACTTTAAGTTTGGAGTAAATGCAAAATAAAAAAAAATAAAAAATATATTACTTAAAAATGATATGTGACCGACAAATTTGGTAAAGAGATTCAAAAAATAGTGAGGAAAAAATATTAAAAGAATGACTCCATTTTATCTAAAAAAAATGGATTTTGTTTTAGTCAGACATAAGCTGATCTTATAACATGAAATTGAATTAAAAGAAAACCAAAGTTCAAAAAAACATTTTTCTTCACATATTAAGCTTGACATTCATAACTTGATTTTAAAAATAGCTAATGGCAGTAGTAGCATATTTAGGTATTTTTCAAGTATTCAAATTATAATGAAACATTTTTTCAAATGTTGTCTGTAAAATAATTCTTGATTTTGAATCTATTTAAAATTAGTATTTCTCAGGCATTAGATTAAATTAACCTTTAGAATTATCTTCTCCAATGCTTAGACAGTGAAGATAATTGTTCCTTCAAACAATGGCATACCCAGAAATAAATTTTGGCAGGTGTTTATCGTCATTCTAGAAATACTGCTGCATTTCTAGAATTACAACTCAGTGAACACTAAACAAATACTGTGGTTCCATTTTGCCTCTTAAATTTAAACTATCTAATTGTTGGATATTTTTATGAAGTAATGAAAATTACGAAGATAAATATCATATAAGAAAAATGGAGATATCTTGAGTCTTGAGGCAAAAATTCACACCATCGAAAATCTAAACTATTCATTGGATAATTGATAAAAAAAGTAACATTTAATCTTCAAACAAAAGAAAAACAGTTTTTTGCAATTGTTTAAATTTGACTACAGTGAAACCACTATTTTACGTCCCCCGAATCTACATTTTCCCCGCATTTAATGTTTTTTATCAGGTCCCATCATCAGTTTTGCTGAAATATATTTACTATTTTTTACATTTTCCCCATGTTTTACATTTTTTAAACCCAGGCCCTTGTTTAAAATAAAATTAGGGCTTCACTGTATATCTAAGGAAGATAGAATTAACATTTGAATTATATCTTAATTGTCTTTTAGGTGCTAGTCAACCCCATTCTTTTTATTTTACATTTTTATGGTTAAAAATAGTATCACTTACAGCTGCAGAAAGAAGCACTTAACGCAACAATTAAAAAGATTTTCATTTAAACATTTTGAAATTTTGCCCTTTTTTCCAACTGTCCAATTTAGATCCTTCCTTCCAATTTGCAGCTAAGCATTTCCACAGATTTTAAAAACTTTCTGCCAATGTCTGTAATAATATGACAATACTTTAGGAGGTGCGTATATATCTTTGCAACCAACCACCTTGGGTGTGCTGCTTTCCCCATCATTTTCTCCGTCGATGATCGTCAGGTAAAGGTTCAAAAATTGGAACTGAGATGTTCCATTTTAGTCTAAATAAAAACTCACAAAAATGGCCAAAAGTATCATTGTAGTCTGATTAGACTTTTGAAAAAAGGTATAGTAAACACAATTGCGTGTCACTTGTGTCATTGGATATAAACTATACAGCATGATTATTTTGATTTTTAAATTACTGTTGTAATGTTCCTGACCTTTAATACCTATTTTTAAAACCTCAGAAACAAATTTTGACTATAAAGCCGGTGTCCTTTTCCAATGTAAAAATTATTGAATTTTCATAATGACGATATATTTTTGATGTTGAGTAAATGATTATATCATTTCTGTACATAAATATACATATTTATAAATTTTCTTGATAGAATGAGAAATCATGAAAATTCCAAAAAACACAAAGCAAATGTTGCAATGCTTAAGGAGTATATGGAAGAAGACGATGAAGAAAGTAACCAACATGTTCAAGACGATGCAAACTCGCAAGACAACGATGAAAACAGAAATTGTATCGAAAATGAAGACACATCGAGTGCTGCACTCTTGGAGGAACTAATGAAAAGGTAATGCACTTAAAAAGCAACTTATATATTGCAGTCTGATTTCGAAATGTTTTAAAAATTATTTATGCTTCAAAGTCAGTTGCTGAAGTCTGAAGAGGCTATAGCAATGAGTAGGATGTCTTTTAGATTGTTTCCAATGATATCCTTTCACTGGGGTTGTAAGATGTGGTTTGGGGTCAAAATGTCGCCACCGAAATGTCGCGGGACAAAATGTCGCGGCCAAAATGTCGCCGGGCCAAAATGTCGCTTGTCTAAAATGTCGCCAGGCCAAAATGTCGCCAATCCAAAATGTCGCCGGCCCAAAATGTCGCCGGTCCAAAATGTCGCCTGTCCAAAATGTCGCCTGTCCAAAATGTCGCCGGCCCAAAATGTCGCCTGTCCAAAATGTCGCCGATCCAAAATGTCGTCGATCCAAAATGTCGCCGATCCAAAATGTCGCCTGTTCAAAATGTCGCCGGGCCAAAATGTCGCCGGGCCAAAATGTCGCCTGTTCAAAATGTCGCCGATCCAAAATGTCGCCGGGCCAAAATGTCGTAGATCCAAAATTCGCTCATTCAGTTGGTAAGAAAAATGCAAATGTACAAAAATGCTGTTTAACATCAAATTTGCAGAATAAATGATTACTGCCTTTAATGAATGTCTCCATTAAAAATGGGACTGGACTAACTGAGTTTCTTGATCTATATATATAAAAATGGACTCTGGTAAATTTTTTCCCTAAGATCTCAGAAACTACCCGGCAGATTTGGCTGAAACTTTCAGCGTTTGTTCAGTTTGGTACTGAGAAGGTTTATAGACCAGTTCGAAAAAAATCCGATTGATAGTTCCCTTTTTATTCCAATTTTTGTCCCAATTTTCGCATAAATGTCCCAATATGGGGGTGGAAAAAAACGTGCACATACTAACATTATATGTCCATCGAAAGCGCCAATTTTTCTGCTGAAGATAGCATCTGTTCGACGTTTCTAAGTTGTATAAAAAACGAGTTATGAGCTTTTTTGCTCCCTGTTCGAAGGCTTTCATCAACCCAAGTCATTATTTAGTGTGTCATCTCAACTCCAAAGAACTGTTGTATTGTTGAATATTTTTGCGTTTCGTCTGACTTTTTGAGGCTTTTCTCAAGTCAAATCTTAAAGTAACGTTTCTCCACAAGATTGGCTAAAAATAAATGGATTTGGCTGATCGTTTTACTTTTAAACGGAACTTATGTAATTAATGGTTTATTATTATTATTAATGCTGATTGGACACTTGCTCGCCAGAATTTTTTCAGAAAGATTTCAGTAGCTGATGCATTTGGCAGTTTTTTCCACTGTCGCTGTTTTTGAGCCCAAAGACTACGTAATAATGTTTCTCAGCTTTCACCATATAAACAAAATATCGCCAATCAAAGATACTTAAAAAAGAAAAAAATACTGTGTAAAATAATTCAACAACTAAATTAGGCAAATCCATAAACCGCGCAAAAACTTCCATTAATTTTTCTTTTTGCACGATTTCAAACAATCGCCAAATTTTACTACTTATTTTGGAAAGATTTCGGATGAAACCGTTTGGCGCCCTTTTTTTTTTTTTTTTTTTTTTTTTTTTTTTTTTTTTTTTTTTTGACCAAAAGTATCTCAGCATTTGGCAACAATATTTCTATAATAAAAATTAGTAAGGAGGGGGAGTATTATCGAAAGTGTCCCAAAATGATTCTCGCAAATTTGGTAAGATTTTAAACCGCACCAAGTGTTCACAAAAATTGAAATTTCCCAAAATAACTAAAGCAAGTGTAAGGGGAAGACGGGCTGCTACATTTTTTAAAACAGTTCGTACATTAATAGCCATACTGAGAAGGTTTTAGATTTAAAAAAAAAAAAAAGTACTAACAGATAAATCTTTTTAAACATGTAAAGTTTAATTTCATATTTCAGAAATTCTTCAAATTTGTATATGCTTAAATGTCGTGCTTTCATTTCTAATTGAATACTGTTTTGTTCTTTATACTTATTGCTATTTTAGTTGAATGAGTAAGGAAGAAGCTCGATTTTTAATCACGTCAAAAAGGTTTGTTTTAAATTCTTTTGCTTAAAACAGAAAACAAGGGCAAGTAACGATTGTTTCTCATAATTATTACTGACCCAGGCAACGCCGGGTATTTTTGCTAGTAAATTCTAAAAAGATTATTCCGTTTTGATTCGCAACTCTCGGCTGTTTTTCAGCAAACAAATAGAATACAAGCGTTACGTTATCTTATTTCTTGTGACTCGCTATCTACCAACTGTAAAACGTTCTGACGGCGTTCAGTTCTGACGTTCGATAAATTATTTTAAACTTTTCTTCAAGAATAGTGTGCGTTTGTATGTGACCGATTTTTTGGGGCCATTCTACGTCAAAACAAGTAGTAAGAATTCGAACGATACCCGCAAGTACCCATATATGATTTAGGGCTGCGTGGTTTCTTTGCGTCAATTCGTTCAAGATAGTGTAGTAACTGAACGTTTTCATCGATATGCGTGACTGTCATTGCTCAAAAAATGATGAACGGAATCAAATAAAATGTTAGGAAGCAGCAGGGGGACAGATTTTGGGGCCAATAACACCAGAGGGTTGAGCAATCGAATGTTTTCTTTCCTTTCTTTTTTATTATCTGTGACTGATACATCTCAAAAAGTAATACAGTAGACCCTCGTTTTCAGCGGGTTTATTTTACGCGGTTTCGATTATACGCGGTTGAAGATTTGACACCTTTATTTTATTTAAGCAGATGAGTTTCGGTTTTACGCTGATGCGGCAATGCAAACAGGTAACATTTTCCTCTCTTTCAAAACCCAAGCTCCTATAGATTGCAGATTACTCGTAACTAACGCATTTTGGCGTGCTAATAATCGAACTTGGGTCCTTGGAGACATTTTATGCGATTGGTTCCAGAGCTTTTTCCATTAGAAGTAAAGTGATTAAACTCACACAGTTCAGAACTCACTGGAAGAAGAGCTTTTAAGAGTGACAAAGGAGGTCAAAACCAACGAGGATACCGACTCCGGTGACACACAACCAAAAACGCTCACATTGAAGATTTTGAACCATTTGCAGACAATAGAAATGATCTTTTTTTTCTGATTTGTTAGTAAAGGAAGATTTGATCAAGGAATTGACGCAAGTGATCATGGATGCGTTAATGCTCCGCAAAGAATTAGAGGAAAAATTCTTAATGACTACCAAAAGACTATCATAGCCAGCTCTTCTTCATAAACAGAACACGAAATTAGTTTGTTTTCTTTATGCATATTATGCATAAAAATCGATATAAGTACACATTAAACTTATTATACAATTAGTCATCACTAGAATGAAGTATTTTTTTATCTACGGAACATAATCCCTATTTTGACACTAATATTAGGTCTCAATTAACGCGGTTTCGATTTACGCAGCATTTCCGTGGAACATAACACCCGCGTAAAACGAGGGTCTACTGTGCAAGGGTTAAGACAAAATTTGGTCTACAGGTATATCTTAAAGGGCGAGTTGCTCATTTATTTTTGGCTTTAGTCATCCCAAAAGGATGGATCACCGAATAATTTTTATCGTTTTATGTGACTGCTATATCTCAAGAAGTAATGCGAGGATTCATACAAAAATGTAGTATGCAAGTGAAATTAAACGAAAACAAACCTTATTTTCGTTCTAAGTTAAGTTTCGTAATCGTTTACGTGAGTCACTGTAATTAAATAAAGATTGAAAAATATACTGAATTTAAATATTAGAGGTTGAGCAAGATACCAATAAAATCTAAATTAGGCGTGTATTCCTCTCATTTTTGTAGCACTTTAACTAGCGTGGGTGTTAAATAAAAACTGAGTTTGCATTCTTATACAATTTGCGTAGTAAAAATTCACTAATTAAAACAGCAATTTTTTCTGAGAGGGAAAAACTTATTTGTTTATTATTATTATTATCAATATTCTTTTCTTTCTGAATTACCAAGCTATATTGAGCTGGAACTATTACTTTTTGAAAATCATTTTAAAAATAAGTCTAGGTCAAAATTGATCTGAATAATCTCATCGATATCAGTTATTTCACCCTACATTATGAAATTTTTTCTTTTCTATTTAAAATTGGAAAATGTGATTCAGCTGACAAGCGCTACTTCGCAAGCATGAAAGTATCCTCTTGAAAACCTCTAATAAAATAGCTGTTCTGAAATTGTCCCCCTTGATGTTCTATCGAATATATAAATTTCATGAATGTTGAGAATTGAAAATATTTGTCATCGCGTAGAGTCGTTTTTCAAAAATCTGACTGAAAGACACCTGTTTTAGCAGTTACGGGTTTCATTGATTTCAAAAGATTTGACGGTGAACATTTCGACGTAATTTCAGAATTTTACTCATAAGACATGGGAGTTCCCACGGCAATAATCTGTCATCTCTATTAAACATTTGTTTTGCTGTCCCAAAATCCCGGTCGCAAAGGACATACAAATGTCCTCTCAGAGGAAGGTCTCGAGCAGTCTTGTTAAACTTCTTCAGTTTCATTTCCAGAAAAAGTCTCAGAACATTTTTCATCTTACTTTAAACAACGTATATCTCACTGAAAACGTACAGTTTTTTTTTTTTTACAGTTCTTAGGGTAATGTTAAAAAATCTATGAGAAAATTAAATTTCATTAAGACACTTTTCTGCATTATTTCCACCCTGGCCCCTGATTTCGAATTTTTCCTGTGAAAGAGGAGAGGGAGGATAACGGGCGTATAACCAATGCAAATTTTATAGGATTGCTATAAAAACCACTTCCACTTGCATATAAAAGAAAAAAATTCAAAGTAGGGGGCCATTCCGCCTGATCCCCTAAATGACTGGCTTGTCGCTACCGTAATAATATGCTAGAGTGAAGGAGTTATTTGTTTTTACTTCATTACGCTAAAAAATACAAACCGCCTATTCTCTTGCCATATTCACATTACGCCTCACTATTCTTTCATCCGCGTTTAGAACAGTTTAGTTTTACTTCCACTTCCATACCAATTTTTTGTCTGAATCCTTGCGTTACATCTTGATCCTTTGCGTTACATCTTGAGTATTATTAATCAGATTAAACGAGAAAGAGAATTCCGTTGCAGCAGCCTTTCGCATGTTTACGTTTGTAATAGTATACAGAAAAACGTATGTTATTCTGAAAACTATTAATTTTCTGGAATTAATTTGATGTTTACGAATTAAGACAGGAGAAAACGTTTGGAATTTTTGAAGGAACTTACTTTGAAAGGCAATTTATATTCTTTCGCAACTTTTATGCTGAAAAGCATCGACGTCCATTTAAATTTTTCGTACCAATTGAACTAGCGAATTGCGGGCCGGCGACATTTTGGACTGGCGAAATTTTGGGCCGGCAATATTTTGGACTGGCGACATTTTGGGCCGGCGACATTGTGGACGGGCGACATTTTGGACTGGCGACATTTTGGACTGGCGACATTTTAGGCCGGCGACATTTTGGGACGGCGACATTTTCGACCGACGACATTTTGGGACGGCGACATTTTGGACCGGCGACATTTTGGCCGCGACATTTTGTCCCGCGACATTTTGGCCGCGACATTTTGGGCGTATACCGTAAGATGTTGATGCCACTGACCATGACACAATTAAACAAGCCTCATCAGCTTCCCCCAATGATATAATCATCTTTACTCCATATTAGACTAACAATCAAATTTCACAACAAAATTGTTTAAAAAATCAAATTTAGAAAAATATTTCTATTGTTTGTTTTGTATTCAAATGGTTGAATTAAGAAATAGAAATTGACAATGCAAGAGAGCTGTCAGTTTTAAATTTTGAAGCCTACTAGTGTACTTTCTTAAATTCTCATATTGGTTTTTAATACTTCTTTTTTCTAAAGAAACTTATTTACTGTAAAAAAAAATAAGAAGAAAATTATCTTTTATCCTTTTTTAGGTTGCATAATCTTAACTGAAGATATTCAGAGTGAATTAATTGTTTTTTTTTTAATATATATATATATAATAGTTGACTTCATTTAAATCAATACAGTAATATCCCTAACTTACATGATAGGTGGTACTACGTAATAGTCGTGTAAGTTGAAGTATAGTTTTGCAAATTAAAATATACATAAATTGTTATTACTTGAGGATATCTTCATTTTCGTGGAAATTGCGGCTTGCAAAACTAAGTGCTTTTTTCTCACAGAAAATTTTCTAGTAGCATGCGAGTTTATAATCTTTTTCTTCCTTGTTTTCTTATTAAAAAAAACTCGCTCTTTGTCAAATTCTTTATTTTCTAAAATTTGTAACTTTTTTTTCCATTTTACTGTGGCCTTTGGTCAAGCTTCCAACTATCATTCAGCCTTCTGATTGAACTAGGTCTGAAGATTCAGGTTCTTTGATATCTTGGCCTCGCTCATGCGTTTCTATGAACTCATCAATTGTCAGTGCCTTTTGAGAAACCAGCAGTTTTGGAATGCCATCCACTTCTAAATTTATTTGTCTCGCAAGATTGATAATTTCTTCAAACACATTAATGATTTCATCAGGCTCTGGCACTAATCTAGTTTTGGTGTGCTTGGACAAAAGACATGTCAACAAGATTTGAAAATCGCGTAATTTTTGTTACCTAGAAAAGTACAAAAATAATTTTTGTCTTCATTTTTCATAGCAGGCAATATTTATGCTGATAATTCTTTTTTATGTGCTGTTTTGAAAACAATCTTCAGAAGAAAAACTTTAAAACCAAACTTAAATTTTGCTGCAATGTAAAATTATATGGTTTTTCAAGCATTGAAGCTGTTAAATTAAATTTCAGTGCTACTAAAACAAAAAAGAAAAAGAAGAAGAAGAACGAAAAAAAGGAAGAGCAAGAGCATGTACCCAATGAAGAGCAAGAAGTAAGTAAATTGTTAATGATTATTCATGTACTGATAACATAAAACTCAACATGATAATGCAAATTTACAGTGAAAATTGCATACAGTGCTTCGATTTCTTCCTTCAGGTGCAAGGAAATAGAACTGCAAAATATAAAATAGGCAAAAATAAATGAATAAATAAATTTTTTTGTGGCATAGCTATTTTCTTGAACTAAAAAAAATCAGCTCTGAAGATCATGTTAGGAATATTCATAGGTAATTGCTATACTTTACTGTATAGGGGCTGTCCATTACTCGTGTTTTTTTTTGGGGGGGGGGCATTTTTAACCCCCTTTGGTGATACATAGTGAAATTGAAGACTAACCCCCAACCCCAAAATCACATGTATTTTTAGTACCTATGAAAAATCTTATTATTCTTTTTAAATATTTATAAAATACAGGTATAAGTATTATCTAATAATGAAAGACTACAATAAAAGGGAATATTGGAAGACTTTTTTGCTTGGTGCTTCCGGCGGTAATCTAGTAAAAGATCATTCGGCCACTTCATAAATTCTTTTGTAGTATATTTTTGTTTTGCATTAGCCCACAATTTATTAAATTCTTTTTGAGCTACACCAGGTTTTTTTTTCCTATCTTATGTTCTGCAAATAGGTTTTTATACAGATGACCTAGTTTAGACATTGTTTTTAATACAACCGTACGAGGTTAAACAATTTACACGTGTATTCAGTGCCAAAATAACAGAATAATGGAGTCAGCCGGGCGGTTGTCGCGGCTCGCGATCGAGAACTTCATTTTGCTTGTTTGGCAACGGCGAATAAAAGCCGCACACTACAAGCCGCTTTTCGATTGAGTGTTGTGCGTTTGTCAAAAAAATAAATACACATGATATATTACTACACCCCTCCCTCTCTCTATGTGATGTTTCGTGATTTTTTCTGGACCCCTCCTCCCCCCCCCCCCTTTTCAAGCCTTAGGTGACTAATGGACGGCCCCATAGGCTTGAATGTATTTTTTTTTAAAAATGATTTTACCTTTCTCAAATAAATCAAAATCAAGGCAATAAAAATACTTATTTTATGTGAAAAATCCCTAAGTATAAAAAAAGTAAGAGACTTTGCTCAGCACAAAAGTTGAGAGGTTTTTTTTTTTTATTATTTAACTATATATATATATATATATATATATATATATATATATATATATATATATATATATATATATATAATTATTATTCATTGAATATTAGATAAATGAAAAAAAAAAGTAATTTGTTAAAATCTCCAGAATGCTTGTTACATACAGAATCAATTCTTTCATGCAGAAAAAGTTCTATTAATTTTCCATAAACATTTATTTTTAAATGATGAAAATGTTTTAAAAAATTCTTATGAAGATACAGTGGATGCCGGTTAATTGAATCAACAGCTTTAATGAATCAAATTGTCAAAAACAGAACAAAATCCAGCTTTATTGAATTAGCCCTTTTATGGAAACAAAACTGTTTAGAACAAACGTGATTCATACAAGCGGCAGCAACTGTATCACAATTTGTGCTACCTTTTCCCAAGATTATTAATTGTGTTTGCATCCGAGTATAACAGGTGTTTAGTTATAATATTATGTTATCTGATTTAATTTAAAGATTTCAAAAAATAGTTATATTGTTCAAATTTCTCCTTTATATATAAGTAATTTGTTTATAGACCATTTGTTTCATTTTCCTACTTAGTAATCTCTTATTTATATTTCGGTTCAAATGGCCAAACAAAAAAAAAAAAAAACGTAACTGAGCAAAACGTATGCAGATTATTAGCAGTAAGTTATATTGCATATGCCAGTCTATTATTAAACGAAAATTATTAAAGTTGTCTGGTGGTGAAACTATTGCTCAGAAATTAACAAAATTTTGTGTAGAACATAATGAAGGTGTGGGAACTTGTTGGAGTGAAAAAAATTTACCACCAGTGGGCACTTTTTATAAGTTATGCATTTGCTATACATTGGACGACGGTTTTGAAACGAATATTTCATCAGAACATATTTAACTTCTATAATTTTTGTCTCCCTACTAGAATCATGAGATAGCATGTTATCCACAGTTGACCGCAGTATGCTTTGGGAAATACGAACATGTCGGGTTTATCACATTTTACAAGATGTTTCAAATGCTTCCAAAGCTAAAAGTCACATAGAACAAGGTTTGATGAAGCAGGAGTGAAGTAATGTATTTCATTAAAAATGCCTTTTGATAGTAAAGTTTTGAACTATTCTTTTTCATTTGCTTAAACAAATACATATCCCTTCATATCTCATACACAAAATTTTATCAATTTCTGAACAATAGTTTTGGAGCTAGACAACTTTAAAGTAGGATTGTTTAATTATGGACACACTTTACAATAAAGTCTCAATAATTTGTGGTTGATGGGACCGGATGTACTGCAAAACTATCGTAAACTCAAATTATCAAAATCATAAAATTTAATTTAAAAATAAATGGAAGTAAAGCAATTTTTAAGTTTCTGTGCAGTATACTTAAACCAAAAAAAAAACTGGTCTTGCTGCTGATAGCAACAGGTAAATTATGTCTTAAACTAATTGTCTTTTTTTTTTTGTGTGTGTGTAAACACATTTCTCCTCCTCTGTGTAGCTGAAGTAGTTCTGAAGTAGCTGTAGTAGTTCTGTCATGCATTGATCATTATTTCTGAACTAAACCTTTTTTTCCCTAACTCGGATTTATGCAAAACTCAAACAGTTGAGACTGGAATTATCGAAACTCTTCGTAAGTGAATTTCAACTTGATTTTAAATCAAATTTAGATAAATTAATGAGTCACTAAAAATGGATGTTACCAGAAATAAAATAAAATTTACACAACTTACATATTTTCTAAAATATATTGAATTAGAAATTTAAGTCTCTATAAAATTTGAAATATTTTTATGCTAAAATGGTGCCGTATTTTGATTTAACACTAGTCATTGATCCTAATGAACCTGGAAAAAATAATTTAAAAAATCTAGTACCACCCAGTAGTGTTGAAGCGCACCCACACGATTGTGCTGGTTAGGCTTTCTTTGAGTAAGAAACTTGAAGTGGCATCCTCATGAATGTGTTGGTTAGGCTTTTTCTGTGAACACTTCACTTGTAAATGAAATAGTAGAAACTAAAGAATTCAAGAAGTTGATTCATTTTTATTTACAAAATGACTTATTTGCAATCGAAATCTTTGAAGCTTAAAAATATGATGCATTTTTCATGATGCGACGAACTGCTTTCACAGTTATTGTTACAACACTTGCTTGGTCGCAAATTAGGGAGTGATCAACTCCATCATATTACTTCTCTTCACAAGGAATTTGGGCAGACGGATTGTTGCAGCAAGTGCTTCTGCTACATCTAGCTTAAAAGACAGCAAATCCTTTCGTTTTTTGGTGGAAATATTATTAGCCACCGCTTGTTGTATTGGAACCAAGAATTTGCTACAACCAAATCAATGAAATGCAAAATGACTTTCCATGTCCATTTTCTTGTTTTGAACCAAGTCCCATAGTATCCCATTTGCTGGTTGCAAATATCAAACCCACCCTTGCGTTAATTGTATTTTTTAATTACAGAAGAGCATTACGCCTCAATATATTGATGCTTCTTCTTTGAACAGCATTTAACTATTTCTTCTGGTTCAGCTATACAGCAATTTGATGTCATCATAGCCTTTTTGTTGTCCTTCCATTTAACAATCACAAGTCAGTTGTGAAAAGTCAATTAATCATTATGGAAAATTACCACCTTGCATGTGAACCTAATTGTTGAAAAGCAGTAACACCTAACTCTGTACAGAAAAATGTAAAACAAATAATAAAAGCAAATTCATGAAAGCAAACACTTTGAAAAATATTGCATACACTTTCTCGAATTTCACGAAGCCATTTTATCAAAGCAAAGCATAAGCATATATGCTTCAAAATTTCATCCTGAAGGTCTATAACTTCACAACAACTTCAAGAACAGTTTTATAAAGTATTAAACTTCATTGTTTACTGAAAAGAACTATGAAATATAGAAAAAACATGCTTTGTAGGAAATATATTTTTTTTTCATTCTCTCTCCATATTTTATTGGAATAGAGTCATTAAAAAGGGACTAAGTAAATTTTCCAGAAAATTCTTCACTTGCAAGCTGAATTCCATCTTAAAAAGTTTTTTATAAAATAATAAAAAGAAAAATACCTGTAGCTGAGTAGCATCAAGTGGTCTAGGATAAGGAACAGCATCAAATTTTATATTATGTCACTGGTATGCTTCGCCTTTTTTTTTCCTTCGCACTTTTGCAGATGCTGCTGTAGGGCTTAAAATAATATCTTGTGGAATGGTTGCAGATCAGGGGCGCCGACTTGCAAAAATTATTGAGGGGGCTAGACTGCACCGGTGATCCAGGGGCTATGTAATCCCATGGCGTCCCCCCGCCCCACTTTTCAAAAAAATAAGTTAAGATTTTTTGAACCTTGAAAATGCCAATTTACATATTTTCTGGTGTATATGATTTATACAAACAAACAGTATGTGACATGGCGTTTTCAAAGTCAATCTAAGATTTTGTATACAAATTTTCTGGTTCAATTAGATCATGTCACTTGTCTTCAATGTGGGATATTTTTACAGTTCTATTTTGGGGGAAGTTGTGCAGTTCCGTGGCTAGGCATTGATATAAGGTAGGGCTTGACTTGCATGGAAGAGTACTCCCAGTGCGCTTAAATACAAAAAATATTGGGAGGGTGGGGGATATACCGCGGATTTAACCCCAGGAAATTTTCTAAATTGGAGATGGAAAAAGTAAGTTTTACAGTTTTTTAAGCATTTTAGAGTAATTTGTTATCAACATTAGAACCCCGAAAACTCTACTCTCGCTAACTCGACACATGTTTTGACTTCAAAACACACACACACACACAAAAAAAAACCCCTCATGTATAGTATTTTCGTAAAAAGTTAATTTAATTTATAGTATAATAATTTTGTTTTTATACTATTACAGAATAGTGAATACATATATATAAAAAGATTGAAATTATACTTAAATAAATCTTAAATTATCATTAAAAAATAAAGCATAAGATATTGCTGTCGCACTTTGAATAATGAGTGAAATAGCTAATTTAAACTTGCTTTTAATAAGGCTCAGAGTTCATTAAATAAAAATAATATCCCACAGTTAATTTGTTTAATAAAGTTAATATAGTATGTAAATAGCTGGTTTTTATAGGGTCTTATCATACCCAAAAAATATTGAAGTATTTGAAAATAACTAATGCAGTACTATAGTAATACGGTAATAAAATAGTACTAATATTTTGAAATTTTAAATCCAACATTCTGTATGTAGTTAATTCTCTATTTTACAGAGATTTTTAAAATTGCTTTAAATACCAATATTAGAGCTGTCAATAAAAAGGTGCAAATGTCAACCGCCTGACTAGATTACCGAATTTGAAGTCGTCGACGACTGGTCGAATATCCAATTCATCCAAATTATATCGCCGGTTAGGAACAGCCAAGTTGTTCAATCACTTCTTCCCCATTGTTAATCGGACAGACTATCTGCAGGTTCGCACACTGGGACAAATTCTAAGTGCTCGCAGCACCGTAACACTATCATTATTCACACCACTCGTTTTCAGTTGACATACTTTTTATCGTAAAAATTATTTGTTGTAACTCATTACTGAATGTATTTTACAAGGTAACTATCTTCAAACAAGGAAAATAAAAAATACTGGAACAAATTTGTGAGTTTAGAAAGTATTAAATAACTAATAATTTTCTTAAATTATTGGGGGGGCTCTGCCCCCTCAAAAAACCTTTTGAGGGGGCTCGGGCCCCCTCAAGCCCCATGGAGTCGGCGCCACTGTTGCAGATGTTGTTGGGGAAGATAAATCTTGAGTTTTGTATGTTTTGTCGGCAACTGTATCATCCTCTTCAGATAAATCACTCATTTCAGAGTCAGAGGCTGCTAATAACTGCAGGATTTCTTCTTATGTGAGAAATTTCAGTCTTCTCCCACTGGACATTTTGGACATCTAAAATATTAAATAAAAGTAAAATTTTTAGAGAAAATTTACGTATCATCTATAAAATGTAATAAAATATATTCTGAAGTTTTTTGTGATCTGAAAATATTATGGTAAAAATCATATTTTAAATAACAATGTAAGGTAGTAAAATCCAGCCTACACAGGAACAATTCCCCAATACAATGAACTAAATACATATAAAAAATATTTTTGGAAAGTTTTTGTGGCCATGATCAACATAATTAAAACATAATGAAAAAGTATCAAGGAAAAACTTACCCTTTCCATTTTGAAGATCGTTCGGGTGATAATAAAATACATCCTAGGAATAATAAAACGGTACATAATGTAAATTGTTTTGTATATTTGGCTCATTGGAACATTAAATCCATAATTTATATCAAAGCAATTAAAAATAAATTGATAATTACCTAATTATGAGGAATTAAATGCTGATCTGTTTCGAGAGCATATGTAAACAACGGTTTTCTAGTCTCATATAGCCTGGAAAGATACCAGTGCCACCATCTGTTGAAAAAAAAATACAACTCCTTGCCTAATTAGCAAGCTCGTTCAATTCCGGCCTTTGTTACATACAACGGTGTAAGAAGCTAAAATTTTAATCAATGTTCAACCCACACGATCATGTAATCGGCAGGGGCGTAGCTAAGGGGGGGGTTTTGGGGACAACCCCCCCCCCCCCCCGAAAAGTTAGTCTCAAAAAAAAAAGAGAAAAAGAAGAGAGAAGAGAAAGAAAAAAAAGAAGAAAAGGAAAAAATTCCAAGCGATTATATATACATGATAAATGTGTATATATATATATATATATATATATATATATATATATATATATATATATATATATATATATATATATATATATAAATAAAAGAAGTAACCCCCCCCCCCCCCCCCCGAAAGTCGAGTCTAGCTACGCCACTGGTAATCGAGGTCTTAAAAGGTTAAAAAAATTGTGTACATTGTTAAAACAAAAATCATTTTAACTTCTCAAAATTCAGGATTGTTTTTGTGTTTTCGCGTTATTTAAATTAAGCATTCCTTTTGAATCTTATGGGAATGTTCTTGCTATAGAGTTAAAACTAAGTGCATTGGCATTTTGCATAGCATTACAAAGGAAGTTTTTAAAAGGCATTAAAGAAAAAAAGTACAAAATAGAAATTATACTGACACATAACTAAGTGTTGACTCTGAATCTGGTCTCTTGAAAATTGATGAACAGCTGAGTGAAGCTCATTAAAGAGGGGATACATAAATGAGAGAATTCTCAATTTTTAACATGTGATTATTAATCCTATATAAAAATTATAATTATTGGATGAAATGCTAATCTTTTGAAATAAATTTTAGTGGGATTTTAAATTGCAATTTTATGTTTTTTGCAGATTGTTTCTGAAACATTGGAATCAATTGATTTGCAATTAAATCAAGTTCACATTGACAATGATGTTGTAAATGAGGAGAAGAAATGTGATAGCAGTGAGAAACTACTTCCTGCAGATACTACCTCTAATCCATCCAATAAAATGTAAGCATTAAACAAAAAGAAACTCTCCCATTTTAGTGTGTAAACTGTTTTATGTATGTATAGTATATATTGAAGCATCTATTCTATGTATTAAGGGTACATACATTTCTTCTGTTCGGAAGAAGAAAGTACAGCAATCATGTGTCATATCATAAAATAATAAGCTTCCTGCTGTGTAGCTGCTAACATATGTAAGGGTATAATTACAGTAAAAAATGAGAGGAAATAAAATTTGCAAATGAAATTACGATGTGTTATTAATTGCTGATCCTCTTTTTAGGATCTAATGGAAGTACAAATGTATAGAAATGTATTGATTTTTTTTTCTGGTGGTATACATTCCTTTGATAAGTAAAAATGTCTAAACATTGTGTATTGTGATATTTTTCCCTTACATACTCTTTTTTTCTCAGTGAACACAAAAAGAAGAAAAAGGAAAAACCGGTGAAAAAGGTAGATGTGTCCGAAGCAACGGAAGAAACTGAACAGGTAATATTTATAAATTTAATTCAAATAGTAAGTGTTCTTGACTACTGTTTAAAATGGAAATTAATTATCCTTAGAGGAATGGTGGCTTTGTTTTAGGCCAACATTTTTTTTTCTAGAAATTGCCAAAGCCACTGTGTCAGTTGGCTGGGGAAAAAATGGTAGCTTTAAACAAAACCACCATGCCCCAAAAGGTCTACGAAAAATGTCTATTTATTTATTTAATGAAATTGTTACTAAAGTAAAGAAATTTCGTAGTTATAAAGTACTACAGTACAGTTTTATGACAGTAAATAAAAAATTTGCAGGTCTAGATTTTACGCTATTATGGCCTGAAAATAATTATACTGTTCTTATCTTGATTAAAGTTTTATCAATGAGGGTAAAAAAGTTTTAATTTTGCATTTCAACTTGTTTGAGAATTTCAGGTAGATAGGTTAGATGTAGATATCTTATAAAAGGTTGTATGAAGAATGAAGTGTATGTGTTTTCTAATTTAGATTATGCGGTGTGTATGATTTTATTATTTAGACAGATATTTTTTCAACTTTTTATTTGTTTATTTTATTTTAGCCCATCACACTGTGTGAAACATGTAATAAAAACTTTTCATCAAGAAATAAGCTTTTTGAACACTTGAAGCAAAGTGGACATGCAAGTTACAAAAATGATACAAGTCAAAATACGTCGAAAAAACAGAGACGGAAAAAACTATAATTAATATGTTTTATAGTCTGTAAATTTGTATCATAAATACTATTAAATTATTGTGTTCATGTCTATTTCATGTTATTGCTGTAATTAAGATTTCTAATTTAATTCACTGATTTAGCATCAAAATGAATGTCTGAAAATTTTGTGCAAATGAAGTGCATTGTGCCCTGAAACTAAAATTAATTAGAATCAGAACATGATATTTCACTAAGAATATTTAATCTTAAAAGTAATATATTCAATTTTTGTTATTTTAACTATACATATTTATATTAACTGTGTTTTTTGTGTTATCAAACAAAAACTAGAGAAGAAAATGCAGAAAATTGATGATTGTCAACTAAAAGTTAATTCTCACAAAAAAAAGTTTGCAATTATTATTTCTTTTTTTCATCAATGTACCTTTCGAATAGTTTTAAGGTGTTCAAGATAAACGACATTGCAATAAAAAAAAATATGTATTTTATCAACACTATGTGCAAATAACTGAAAATCATACAGACAAAACAAGTTCCAAAAGCGCTAAGCTATTTTAGATGCCTTTCTAATAAAACTAAACCCCTATTTAAAAGACTGATTCATTTTTGTGCTGTATAAAAACTTAATTATAAACTAGAAAGAAGAAAATTATAACAATGCTAGTTTGTTATTAACTTACTTGCTAGTAAGGACTCAAATTTAGTCTGGTCACACCCCTGATTATAATAGCTAATCCAAATTGTCTTTCACTGAAATGAAAATCCTAGTAATATGCAATTATGATTTTCTATCACTACATTTCATACTATTTAAAAGGGCAGTTATAAAAATAGGCTACAGAAAAAAAAAGTCAATCTAATATAAAATGTTTTATTGTAACATTCATCTTAAATTTAGTGTTAAAACCCAACAATCTGCCGATGGGAAAAAAATTATGCAAGCAAGTTTATCAGCTGCACTGAAATGGCCAAAACCACTGCATTCTAGGTAACAATCTTGATAACCATCAATACACACAGCAACAAACTGGGTCGAGGAATTTTTCATAAATATTTTCCTGAAAAGCAAGGCAATCTTGTTACTATCACTTATTCTGCAGAAAAAAATAGTGAATGATTTTGTTGATTGAATACTTAAAAAGGGAAAGAAAATGAAAAAAAAAGTAATTGATTTCAGATATTTCAATTTGTATAAAAGTTATTACAAAATAACACATTAGTGCTACATATAATTTGTATAAATAGGAATAAGTTAAAATTTAACCTGTTTTAAACATTTCATTTAACTTTTAACTTTCCTTCTAGGCAGGCTCGTTTTCAGGATTTCATGAAGGGAGGGGTTTTGGTTTCAGTGTTTTTTACTTACTGCCCTGTCAGGAAAACACAACAGTGTGCCTAATAATTCATTTCTGTTTAATGAAGTTCATAGCGGTAGCAAAGGGGGCGATTCACGTTTTCAGAAGCCTTGGTTTTAAGGAAAATTAACAATTCCATTATTGTATTTTATATACATCTCAGGATCGTAATGAGCCTCACCTCCCAAATGATAAATTCCAGCTGAGCCAGTAACCTCAATATTCAATCATTCAACTGATTACTTAGATTCAAACCTTTTTATCGGTTTACTGTGCGGTATATTTCAACAAGCGCAGAACGATTCCGCAAATTCTTTTAATGAACATATGTTTTCAGGTTTTGTATTCTAAGATAATGCGTAGTAAACTAAATAGGAAGGGTTCATTGAAGATGCAAATTAAATTATCAAACACAATTACTATGCATCTTCATACCGGCAACACTCTAACGCAGTGAATGATTTGTATTGACAGCCCATTCAGTGGTTCCTCCATTAGTTTTTTTTTTTTTTTTCCAAAATATGATTTTATCAATAAAGAGAGGACAATTGTAAATTGCCGGGAAACTTCAAAAAAAAAATTTTTTTTTAATGCTGTACACAAATTTTAACAATAAAGTTAATTTTAAGTCGAATTTGTGCTTTTCTTCATTTGGTGCTTTGTTATTTTTTCCTAACAGAAGGGGTTTAACCCCTAAAACCCTCCCCTTGGACACGGCCATGCTTCTAGGTGCCATATGTGTGACAAAAAGCAAAATATACAGGGTGTTCCGTTTTAACCGGCAAGACCTTCATTTTTGCAACCGTTAGTCCTAGATGCATACTTCCACTTGCAAAATTGTTCAGAATCAGAAGGGGAGTTGAGATATTGAAAGTTTGAAGTAAAAATAAAAATGAGTAACAAAATACAAAATTTAAAACACCTTTTGAGGGAAAATATAGTAGTTAACAAGTGTTTAAAATTCTATGTGTGCATAGAGTGTGGTCTTTCCAATTGTTTGCGGTTTTGTAGTTTGTTTTTCATATCACGGCATAACAATAGCTTTTATTTTTGAATGGCAATGAAAAATATAATTACCTTGTTTTTCTTACTTAGACGACCTGTCATTCTTCCGAACGGGCGATAAGTTCCAATTTCATCTTCTGTATGGTCCCTTAAAACTTTAAACTGGAATATCTCCTTGAGTTTAGGTCGCACAAATGTCAAGTTTTTTGTGTCAGTAATAGTTTTGAATGGAGATTATTTCTTTAAATATTAGTTAATGGACCTAGGACATGTATAAAAAGTTAAATTTTGTATTTTTTGACTCATTTTGATTTTTACTTCAAACTTTCAATATCTTAACTCTGCATCCGTTTTTTGAACATTTTTGCAATTGGAAGTATATATCTAGGACTAATGGTTGCGAAAATAAAGGTCTTGCAGGTTAAAATGGAACACCCTGTATATAGTAAATGTGATAAATGACTCAAATTATAGAACTTAGATTTAAAAGATACAAAAATAATTTTACTATATCCACAAAAAAACTGATTCAGGCTTATTTGGTTGTAAATTTCTAAAATTATACTCAGAAAAGAGTGGTAGAAAATGCAGAAAGTAAGCCTGTGACTACAGTACAAACATTTTCTTCTTGCATGTGAATATTTGCTTTCACAAGTTTGAAGTAATCATCTTGACAACGTTCTTGCAATATCTTTTGTTGTTAAATATAAACTTTGATTTTCCTCTCTTTTTTTTTTTAATTTTGATGTTAATTTCGATATCTTTAACTAAATACATTTTGCAATAATTTTATTTTATGTTTCAGTTAAAAGTCAGTTAATTTACTTCCATTTTTTATTAACTCATATCTAGAGGATATTTGTATGCATTTATCATGATATGCATACTTTTTATGAAAGCTAATGCGAGTTCTGCTCAGCAGGAGAAAACACTCCAACTTGTAAGAACATCCGGGCTTAGTAAGTTCCAACTAGTGGGACACTTCTTTAGTAGCACATCCATCTAAAGGGTTCAACTTTTATAAATATCACTTTACCAAAATGTGATTTGCATCATAAGCAACACGAATGTTGGAATGTTGAAAAACTAGGAGTGGCATTACCTCAGTCCTCTTCACTAAGAAGGGCAGTACCTCTGTTTTTTGGTCAAGCCTGCTTTGCTTGAATTTTTATTCATTGAGAAAAAGAAAAAAATAACAATAATAATTAGTCAAAATAAATTAACCTTACTCAGCATGGATAACACAGCCTTAATTTTTAACACCTACATAGATTATTTTATTTCCTGACAGGAAAATTACTCTTCACTGACCGTGCCTGTCTTTTTACAGCACGCCTGCTTTGCTTGAATTTTTATTTATTGAAAAATAATAAATAAAAACTGGAGAATTAAAAAGTTTTCTTAAACTTACTCAGCATGGATAACACAGCCTTAAATTTTAACACCTACATAGGTTATTTCATTAACAGGAAAATTACTTTGTTTTCCAAGGTTTTTTATGTTATTAATGTATTTATTTTTTGATAAGAACTCTCGTTTAAAAAATCATACTTGAAATTACAAAGTGAAAAACTAACAATTAAAAACAAATTAAAAAATAAAAACGAAAAATCACTTACTTAATTTCCTGATGAAGATGAATAAAGTCTGCTTTTGAATAAAATCCCTTCCAAGAATCAATTTGTAATTTGTCTATAACACTAGATGGCTCTGGTACTGTGAATTTACTGGTATAATTGTCTAGAGATTCAGAACTGTAAAGCAATAAAAACTAAATGTGTATTTTTTTACATAATTTCAATAACTGTAGCAAATTTATCGGAACACTTTTTCTTTTTAGTGATAAAAAGATTGCAACAAAACAGGGAAAAAACTAAATTGAAAATCTTTAAGAATATCTGCCATCTGCCTTAAAAAGAGGGGGGGGGATTGCAGCTTTGATGTGAAAAAATGTCTACATTTTGTTTGAGAATATAAAAACTAACAATCTTCTATCATCTAAAAAACGGAAAATATACTTTTTGTTGAGCTGATTTTTGTATTTATTTTTTCTTTTTTTGAACCTTTTTTCTGCTGGAAATTACCAATATTTCTATTCATGAAAAATGATAAGAAAATTTTATGGTGAGGATAGAAGATTTTTTCCCCAAGGTTTGTGAAGTGATCTCATTCAAGATCAAACAAACAATTGTGTATTACAAAAAAAAATAATAATAATATTGCAAAACGCAAAATATAAAATTATGAAAAAAGAGTAAATTTATACCTATTTTAACCAAAGGTGGCTGGTGCATTGAAAAAGGGAGTAGGGGTTGCAAAGGAGATGCCAAGAAGGGCACCTTACGTGGGCTGCTCCCTCGAAGCCAACTTTTTTTTTGGGGGGGGGGAATTGGGCTATATGATTGCATTTTAACGCTATTGTTGATTAAGTGACGTTCTCTAAAAATACTTGGCACTTGGTCTCAAATATCGGTACAAATGACCACAGTAGACTATTCCTCATTCCTATTCTAAGTTCTATTTCAATTTGTTTGAAATAATAAGTGTGTTTTAATATTTTTCTCAAGTTCTTAAGTCTTTTTTTTTTTTTTTTTTTTTTTTTTTTTTTTTAACATTTAAATCGTTTAACCTTATCATTTTTTGGTTAAACGTACATTTTGAGCTTAAAAAGTAGAAGAGCTAGGTCCCTTTATTCTGGAAAGCGAGGTGACAGTTGCCTGGAATGAGCCGCCTATGAATTTTAACTTATTTTTAATATCAGCAATTAGTTATTACTTACTACTCAACTCCGCATGTCAGAGCTCCAATCCACTCCAAAATATGTTCACAAGTATCCGATTCAAATGCTTCAGAAGTGATGAGAGGTGCAGGAATGCAATGTTTAGATGCATGTGTGTGAGAAGGCTCACAAACTAGGTACTTGTAGCCGTGCGTTTCAAAGTATGTTTTGATGGATTGTGGACATACGTTTTCTGAAATTACATTTTTGTGAATTCAAAGAATGGATAAATGACAGACATTAAAAAATTATTCTTAATGTTAAGGCTCTTCTAAACCTCTCCGTAAAATCTGACACGGCGAAATCACGAAATCTGTGGCAACACAGAGGGTGTATCTGGGAGGGTCTAACTCGATTTTTTTTGCACTGCTAATTGGTCAGATTTCATGATGGACAGCGTCAATCACTGAGTAAGTGAATAGACAGCCATAAATCTAAGCTGTGCCCGAAGGTACTGTCTTTGCGATCGGACGAGGGCAGAGAGAGCTGCGAAAGATTCGAAGGATCCTGTTCCAAAACATGTTTCCCACCCGGCCTGTTTCCCCTCCGTTAGTCAGTAAACATGTGTTTTCGTTTCAAAGTGTTTCTAGAGCTGACTGCTTACGATTTCCGAGAATTTGGTATTCAGCGAAAGGAATAGCAGGGAAAGCTGTCTGAGTTGTCCACTCAAGTTCTCCCGCCAAAGGGTGACAGAAGAAAAGAAGAAAGAAGACCATGTGTCAGGAAATTAACTTATTCTGCAAACTAGAAAATTTGCAGAATGCGTAGAAAATAGAATTGAGAAATGAAGGCAGAAAAAAAAAGAGAGAAAAGAAAAGTTATAAAATAAATTCAAGTGCTTTATTAATCATCTAAATTTCAATATTGAACATGGTGCGCACAAATGATGAACAAAATTTTTAAAAATCGAATTTCCGAAACTACTGCACATATCACAATAAGTGATACTTGAGAATAAATAGGAACATTCTAAGGTTTTTTTTCCCTTTTCAGTTACAAACAGGGGCGGAGGGCGGGAACAGAAATTAATGTTGCGAGGGGGGGAGGGGGATGTATAATAGTCATTGAGATAAAAGGCGCAATTTCAAGAACCATCACTAACAAAAACAAAAACATATTCCACTATAAATATGGATGTTATTCTCAGACATTAGTCATTCGCCCTGAATAAAATTTTATCAGTTCCACAATGCTACAAGTTAGAAATAAATTCCCGTTCCTTGAATCTATTTTTTCATGTCAACTGATGTATTTGACTGTACTCGGGTTTTCAACGCAACATTTCAATCCGAAGAAAGGAGTAAGTAATAAAAACTACCTAATAACATAACATAAAATCAACATGACAATAAAGTTACATGACATAAAGTGGAAACAATAGATCGCAGTCCGACGGAAAAGGTATTTCTACTTCTTTCATTCGATTTAAAACTGCTCAGGGTTTGAATTTTTTAATGCAGTAATGAAAATAATTGAGATCAATATCATTAAGTACAATAATGACACCTTGAGAACAAAAATTAACATTACACAAAAACGGTGAACTGTGCACTGGAAAATTGTTAAAAGCCATTTTATAACTGCCGAGCACAGACCAGGCATTAAAACAAAAGGTCCGCGTACATTCAAGGAGGATATGATAAAAATTCTAATTTTATCAACCCAGTATGTCGAAGGGAAACATGTCAGGAAATATTTTTTTATCATTTCATTGAACAAAAGAACCTTTCAGTAATTCATGCATTAGAGACGTACCGAGTAGCACTTTGGTCGAGTATCGAGTTCCAAGTTCCAATTATGTTTTAAGAAGAACCACCGACACACACGTAACGAATTTTGAACTCAGTGATCAGTGGAAGAGTAGTATATACCTCCATGTCCACACACACACACAAATAATGGTTTTAAAAACAAAATTCCAGCCGAAATTTAATTGCGCATTATTGAAAAGATTTGTTTCTGTCAATAATTTTGACAAGTTATTTTTTAAATTAAAAATAAACAAATACATAAAAGGTAGTGTTGATCAAGTTGGAATTAAAACAAATTATAACAATCCATACTTCTAGACCGCCAAACGTAAATAATGTTTAAAAGCAAGTGGAACAACGTTAAAAGCACAAATGTGCAGGAGCACTGCAGACACGTGTTTCTGCATCACAAGGAACATCTTTTTCAGTGCATAAAATGTGAGCTAATGAATGTTTAATAATACGACTTTTGTCGGATGTCTTCAAATCCATAAGCTCACGTTTTGTGCATTGAAAAAAGCATTTCCTGTAATGCCAGAACACGTGTCTGCAGTATTCCTGCACATTTGTGCTTTTAACGTTGTTTTATTTTTTAAGAAAAGGTACTTTTATGCTGCAAAAATCCATTTAATAACATAAAAATTTCATATTTTCTGTACTTACCTTTTTTGCTCCATTTTTAATAAATAAGTTTAATTAACTTTGGGTATTAAAATATAAGATTTACTCCATTGAAGCATAAAAAATTCATTATTCTCAAAATTTGAATTTGACTTTTAAATTTGAATTGTAAATGATTGCAGTATATTATATGCTTGCACTTTTTTATTAATTGTAAAATCTGCTTTGAACAATATTCAATTTTTTACAACTACGCGGTATTGGCTGAGTTCATGATCAAAATATGGCCGAGTACCGAGTACTAGATGCGTCTCTAGCATACATGTTGCAACAGGGAAACTGACAAAAAAAATTTTAACGTTGATGACAATGTCTGAAAAATATCTACTTCACACTCTTGCAAAACTCTACCTCGCAATAATCTATTCTGTTGTGCTAGTAATTAAACTTTCCATAGCTGTAATTCTGTGATCAAAATGTAAATATGCTACAATCCTACAAAGCTTTTTTAAAAAGGTTTCTTTTGGTATTTCTGCTTTATTTTCGTTCACGTGGAATAGGAATGAGGCTCTTTTCCGTTACGATTAAAATTTGTAATTAACGTATGAATGCTTGGTGTTTTTTCAAGTTTTCTTGAAGATCTAAAATATGAGCACCTAACATATTTGATTAAAAATTTATTTTAAAATGAGGGAGAAGAAGAAAGAGAAAGCTATAAAGACATATTTTTTAAAGTTTAAAACATCTTCAGGGGTTCCCGAAAAAATTAAACGCAACCCTCCAGAAATACAACTAAAATCCTAAAAAAAAAAGAAAGAAAAAAAAAAGAAGACTAATCGCCTAATAATAATCAAAAGGAGAAATTTTTACCTCAAAACAAAAACAGAAAACAAAATTTTATTTAGTCACAACCGAGAAAAAAAGAAGGGTAACCTTCTGAACGCTAATTTAAAATGAGATCGCGCAAACGATAATTTTCTGATTTAAAATTTCTGTACCATATATTTTAGCAGTGCTTTTTAATGTTTTCCCGGGGATTTTACAGAATTTTTTTTTTTTTTTTTTCAAAATTCGAAGGAAATCTTTGGGTGTTTTTCGTGGACTTTCGAATGGGACTTGAACTAAAGAAATCGGTTAATTATTTCGGGTAGAAAGAGCCATTTAATGCCATTTTCAGGTCCTAAAATTAAAATTGGAACGGTTTGGTTCTTTTTTTGGCGTTCCAAAAACCACCTACGTTCCTACTCGGGGGCCCAAGTACCTCCCTGCCGTGTGTGTGTGTGTAACGGAAACAAACTGTTGATTATATATAACTAGCGACGATTATTCATAATTTTCAATAGACTTGGTAAATATGATACATTATGTAATGTTTATCAAATTTACTAGTTTATTCACATAATTTCCTATTCTTCGTGGATAATGCAATAAATTAGGATTATTTGTGGAGTAATGAGATCTTAATTGCAAAAACTGAACATTTTCAAGCAACACAAGAAAACTCAATCGTCTAAAAAAAGAAAAATGTCTCGGTTGCAATTAAAATTTCTAATAATACTTCAATTAAAAAAACTGAAATGTGCCTTTTTTTGCACATTACTTTCATTTCTTGCCTTGGAAAATGTATATTAGATAATAGTATTAATTCTATTAAAAAAAAAGTTTATATTATTAACTATTTAATGTTTACCTAAACAAAACGGAACTTCAAATTTAATTACATATTTAGAATTCTATATAATGTCAAAGTCTTGAAAATTAAAGATCTGAAAGTAAATGCATAACACACAAAGCCTCCATATCAAAAAGCAAACCAAGCCAATATTCTGAAGAAAAACATTTTCTTGTAAGATAACCTATTCAGACTCATGCTGCTGTGACTTTCCGAATTATTACCAACTTTTTTACTAAACTTCATTTTCAAAGACATCGTTGTGTGTGATATATCTGATCCTTCCAGAAAGAGACGATTATTTTTAATTAATATTGCTAGTTCAGGAACATTGTCAAGCAAAATATTTTTTCTATACAAATTGACCTGATTTTTAGTAAAGCTATGGACTTTTATTGTATTCACCACTACGAGTCAAGAAATATATTTGATAAATATTAAATAGTAGTCGTACCCACACGGCTTTGCTTGTAGTAGAAAATTAAAAGGTCTTATGGTTCGCCTGTATAATTACAAAAAATGTATGGTGAATTTTTCGCCTACTGGCTTACCATATTACGGTTCCACGTTATGATAACTTGGTAATTTATTCGTCCGTCATATGATAATTTTGCTCGGGAAAGTGTTCTTAAAATTGGAGTAGAAAAAGAACAAAATCGAATTTTCGAAAAATTGCTTCGAGGTGCACACCCCACGCTACAAACTAACTTTGTGCCAAATTTCCTGAAAATCAGCAGAACGGTCTAGGCACTATGCGCGTCACAGAGATCCAGACAACCAGACATCCTCCAGACATCCAGACAGACAGACTTTCAGCTTTATTATAACAAAGACTTTAGTGGCAATGGGGTTGTTTCCAAAATTAAAAGGTTTTTTTTTTCTGAAAGAGCATGCTTAAAAACATTCGCAACTCCAATAAACTATAGGGGGCGCTGCAATCACTGTCTAATGGTGGATGAAAAAGGTAGAACAAACAGATGCCGTAACTTATAACCTGCTTTGACCGTGAATGACAGTAATTTTTGATCGTGTTTGTGGGAAGCTTTCTTTGTACATTACACAACAAACTGTCTGAAGCCTGTAATTTACCCCAAAGAAAACACGTGGAATGGAATGTTTTACCTTTTTCTTTAGTATTGTTAATCACCGCAAGGTAGCGTATTCGAGCTCTGGAGTTGCAAATAGAATCTGACCGTTCTTTAAATAATTTGACTAAGTTTAATAATTTTAAAAATTTATTTTAATCGGTACGCTTTTATCACGTACGCTTCTGCCGATGACATCACAAATGATGAAATACCATTCACTGTTGCCATTTGTAGAGCGTAATATTTAATTCGCATCTTTACTCAAGTGTAATGGCAACGATATGGTTGATAGCAAGCGTAGAGCTCAATATTTAATTTGCTTCTTGGTTACAATAACGTGAAAACGCAATACACAGATGCGCCTAAGTACATCATTTGTGACGTCATAAAGACCATGTCTTATTTTCAAAATCGGACATGTTAAAAAATAAGCATCTGGAAATGAAAGTTTTTTCTCGCTTCATGGTTTTTTTTTTTTTTTTTTTGCTTATTCTATCAAATTCAATGACTAAAAATTGTACTTTTGACAGAAGGAAACAACCCCATTTTGAATAATCTCTGCGGAATATGTATAATCGCCAGATTAATCTCATTCTACTGCACATACACTCAGGAGTGGGAAATTTCATGATTTACTTGCCACTTTTCCCCTAATGTGGCTAGTGTATTTTAAAATTCGTTTATATTTTTGCAAATTTCACATTGAGATATAAATCGCAATCACTGTACTTGGCTATATATTTTTTAAATTAATAATTTAATAAAGAAATACATAAATAAAAATGGCATTTCGAATTTTTTTCCCATTATAAGATGCGGTAATTTTCACTGATTTTTCAAACAAAATAACTTCTACATTTAAACGGGGGGTACTTATATTAAAACAGCATTGAAAAATATATCACCTAAATAATTTCAAAAACTTATCGAATAGAACTCGAAAGAAGAAAAAAAACTGTTCTTTTTAGAACGAGTTTTGTCGATGTCACAGAAATACAAGACCAACACACAAAACGACAAATAATGAATGGTCATTAGTAGGGATTCAGTAATTTATTGCCTGCCATTGAGGCAAAGCGGAGGAGCGGAGAAGCAGAAGACAAGACCCTGAAGACCCTGGGGGAGAAGAGAAAGTGGTCCCTCAAAGTGGGAGGAAATGGGTGTGGTCTGGTGGAAGGCGTGTTTTTCGCAATTTTTCGAAAACAAGGCTTTACTCCGTGGAGAATATCAATAGAACAAATTGTCTCAGAAACAAACTCAAAATATGTTTTTAAAGAGAAATGTTCAATCTTTTGCGCTCCTTTTTCAGTTTTTCCATATCATTTTTCAAACGTGTTAAAATAGTTGCTTAAAGTTTTAAAATGCTATTAAAAAAATTTCAAAATAACTACAGAAAAAATAAAAAAGCGCATATCTAGTTCTGTGTCATAGCCATCGTTTAAAACAAACCGCATGAAAATATTCCAGTAATTTCTCGTGTTATGCTTTGCATAGGTAGCAGATTTTCCCGTAGAGAAAGCATTAGCGTCGAAAACCAAGATGGACGGTATAGAAGAGCCTTAACTGAAATAAAACAATAAAAAAAGTTGCTTACTTGAATAATGTAAATAAATGTTACTCCATATATATATATATATATATATATATATATATATATATATATATATATATATATATATATATATATATATATATATTAGGACTCGACCGATGCATCGGCGCCGATGGTTCAAAAATTTAGCCATCGGCATCGGCGGCCGATGCTAAATTGCAGGAAACATCGGCCCATCGGCCTTAAAAACATCGAAAAGCCGATGGAATTGGCCGATGTTTTTGAAAAAAAAAAGGGACCTTTGATGTTTTACCTTTTAATACAAAGTAAAAGTTGTTTTCATATAAAATTGTTTACTAAATTTCAATATGAATTTCTATTTTAGTCACCCCTGAAAGAGTTTTTAATACTGCATTCAGGTACCAAACAATTTAATTGTTGCGTTGTTTCTTGCTGCTGGATGTATGTATCTCTCATAAGTCATAACTCCATATGTTTTCGCATATGGGGTATGCTTACGTTCCAGTTGTGCACTTCCCTTTTTGTTTTTGATCGGGTGTTCTGAAAAGCCTGTTTACTCATTTTTTTTCGCTATTAATTACTTATTTCAATGCAAAACTAATATAGCGTCTCAGACTGATGATCATTTGGTGATATATTGCCGAATTGGAGACTATGGAAACAAATATGGAAACATTATTCGATATTTGCAATATAAATCACAGTAATGTAGTATTTTCTGTATTGCTTCGGCGGAGTTACAAGTTTCGGGCCCGTCGAAATATATTTTGGGGCCATATTTATCTATCACAGAAGCTGTAAAACATTTATCATTTGCATTTTTGTAACTCCTACGGTGCCCCTACGGTTATGGGGCCTCTCGTGCAATTGCAACATTTGCTATATTTTAAATCCGCCATTGCACGTCACAACAAACTTGGGTGCAAGTTTTGAAAGGGTTTATTCTCAATGTTTATGATGATTTTGAATTCTATTTTTTACGACTATTTTTTGAATTTCCGAGAACACTTGCGTGCCCCTCCTCCCACTCCCTCAATTTCTGAAATTAAACTCTAGTTGTACTTCCGAGTTGTTTAAAACTAACATCATTCATAAAACTAGAGATTTTTTTTTTTTCAAACTTTATCTATTGTTTAGAAAGAATTTAGAGCATTAATGTAAGAAATTGATTAAAGACGTTTTGAATGGTGATATAATTCGGAAATTGAAGGGACTTTTGAATTTTTTCTTCGGAAGTGCTGAAATAGATTCAGAAACTCTTCCGAGGAAATGGTTTTAGCGGTTCTGTACTAAAAAAATTAGGCCGAGGTTCGGGTCGAAGTGTGAGTTACTGCAAAATCAGAGGGTGACCCCCCCCCCCCCCCCCCCCACCATTTTGTAATGCGCCACCATATTTGTATCATTAATAGCGATCGATTTTTTTTCTGTTGTAAGTAACTATTTTTATGAATTTATATGAAATCAATGAATAAGTTATTTTCGTTTTTTATAGAAAAGTTTCAAGGATTTTCTATTATGCAATTTTTTAAATTTCAAAAAAATATTGTTAAATTGAACAATTTAATTTGAACTTGTTTGTAAAGCTTCATAAAAGATTAAATAATCAAATTGTACAATATTATGTGTGCCAACATTAGATCAAGTAGTATATGTATTCAGTTATTAACTTGCTGTAAATATTGAGTTTGTTTATTGTAGCTGCGTTTTAAGAGCCTCGCTCTTTTCATGGCTATTTTTTTTCCAACAATATTTATGTCACTGTTTTAGTTTTTTGAAAACTGCAAAATTTTCTATTCATAAATTTTAAATAAGTATAAAAATATTCCTATTATGATTTAGTATTGTAATTTATCTGTTACCTTTTTTGTTTAATTTGATGACTAAAAAATGTCTACGTGCAATCTTTCCAATTTAATTGCGTAATTTGTTGACGGTTTCATAGTTTTATTCTTAATTTTTTTTTGAATGATTTAACAACATAATTTAATGTTTCTTAACTATGTTTAGTGTACCTAAATCCATACATCATTACAATATTACTGAAATCTTATATTTATATGTTCAATTAAAAAAAACAAAAAACAAATCAATTGGTTATTAAACAGTCTCTTTGTTTTTTTCCTTTTTTCTTTCTTTTCTTTTCTTTTTCTTCTTTTTTTTTTTTTTTTTTTTTTTTTTTTTTTTTTTTTTTTTTTGACTGTTGTTCTTTCTCTTTCATCATACAACAGTCAAAAAAGGAGAAGCATAACTACACCCTATACAGATTGAACGTAGTACGATCCAAAAGTTCGGGGACAAGCTGTATAAAACCTTACCTAGAATAGTTCACATTACAGAAGCACATCCACCTTCAAAAGGTTACCTTGAGGGACTATGTACTTCTGCCAGTGTTCATATAACTTTTGGAAACTCTCCTGGAAGCCATTTTTCGCTACCTTCTATGATGCAGCTTTATCTTCTCCTGACGGAAGAAAGCGGCATCCATGCAAATGTTTTTTTCTGCTGAGAACGGGTAAAAGTCACACGGAGCTAAGTCCGACGAAACGTTATGTTAATTGTTTGTCATATCAGAGTACTCACCCATCAAACCGTGCATCCTCAGCCTGAAAGTCGCCTTCTTCCCCACGTTGAAGTTAAAGCAGCAGCGCAAGAGGCCTTACAGGAGGTTGCGAAAAATGTCTTCCAGGAATATTTCTAAAAGTTATATGAACGTTGGCAGAAGTGCATAGTCGTCCAAAGTGACTATTTTGTAGATAGATGTGCTTCGGTAATGTGAACTATTCAGGGTAAGGTTTTATACAACTTGTCCTCTAACTTTTAGATCATACTACGTACGTATGCGTTTTCAACTTACTATTTCATAACGTTTTCGAGTGACGTAAGTTTAGCGCATGAAGACATCACAAGAGAATATGCGATAATTAGCTGAGGAGGCGTTCAAAATGGATATTTCGGTCATCTACATGTTCTTAGGTACATATGCATGTACAGATGTGCCGAAAAAACTTGTGAAGTTTAAATTGGGTGATCGTAAAATAGAAATTTAGGTCAAAATCTGATTTTTTTTTTTTTTTTTGTGATTACAATTCCTTATTCGTAGAAAGGAAGTAAAGTGAAATGAATCAATGATCCTTTAAATCCTTGACAATTTTATCAATTTATTTCTGTTTGATTTTTTTTTTTTTTTTTTTTTTTGCCATCGGCCATCGGCAATCGGCCATTTTGAGGAAAATAATCGGCCATGGGCCATCTTTGAAAAATCGGCCAACAATCGGCATCGGCCCATCGGCCAAAAAATGAAATCCGTTGAGCCCTAATATATATATATATATATAAATTTTAAAACCTGAAACCTGATTATGGCAAAAAACAAGGTAAGAAACAAGGCAGGTGCTGTTTGATAACATCATCTTATTGAGTAAAACAAGTCATTTGATACATTAGATGTTCCTACTTATTTAGTTCTATTAAAACTATCTGTCACCGCTCTGTAGTCTTGCGTTGTCAGATACGTAAGGCAAGTTTTAATTTGACACAAAAAAAAATTCTCGTTACAATGCAGAACTACGGCAATAACAGAGGATTTCAATAGAACTAAATAAATAGGAATATCTAACAACCTTTTTAAAAGGCCAAATTTGCAATTAGAAAGACTTAAATGTTGATAATTATGAAATAACAAAACTGTTCAGTTTTTAATTAAAATATTTTTTTGCATAAAATTACAAGCTTTGTTGGTTTTATAACTGTCAATTAAAATAATTAGCTACAAAAATACCAGATTTAAAAAAAATACAGTAGTTGAAATAACTGAAAAATAGATAACGCATTTACCTGAAGGTATCCACTTCAGACAAATTGTAAAAGATATATGATTAATTTTTGCTAATTCAGACAATGTCTTCTCATATATTTTTTTCTCTGAGGTTGAAGTAATCGTCTTTAAACTAATTTCATAACCTGTAAAGGATTTAAAGAAAAGTATTTTATTGTGCACTTACATAAATTTTAGGATCACGAATAAGACCAATTGTTATCATAACTCAATGAGCTTGCTATACTTGTTTGCAAGTTACTAAGTTGAATATGACGTCACGACGAGCGAAAGAAAAAATGAGTTAACAGATAAAACGCCACACTTTCTAGCGAATGAGAGGAGGTCGCCACCTGTCTATCAGCTGCTGTTAGCTGGTGTTGGGGAGAATTTCTAACCCGTTTGATTCAAGTGGATAAAATGCTTTGCGCTGCTTCTCCGGTAAAATTGAAAATATTTAACAATTGACAGAAATTATGAAATAAATGTTACGTATGCGTGGGTTTAACTAACTAATCCAATTTCTAAAGCGAATGTTGAAATTTCACTCGAATATCAGACAAGACGCTAGGAACTAATTCTTTCACTTGGCTGCAGTTCATTTCTCCATTGTCAAGTAAGCTTGCAGTCGAGTATAGTATTAAGACCAATTGTCATCACAACTCATTGAGCTTACTAGTATTTCTAACTTGAAATAAATTTACCAAAAAAAAAAAAAAATTACTTTTGTTTTAATATACATAAATATACTTTGCTTGAAGAGAGAATAACTTATAATTACCCTTATTTGCTCTAAATATTGCAAGTTTGCATGCTCAAATGTAAAAGTAATTTTGAATGAGTATAGTGAAAAAGAAAAGCCTTTAAAAATGCTTTTAAACTGAAGACTTGACTAGAATTATCAAGGAAAGCTCGAAAACCAGCATTATTTTGAAAAGTTTAAAGTACCCAAAGTCCAAATATATGCAAGTTTGAGTTCAGACTTGAATTCAATTTGCTAAATTTAATAACAAAACCAGATCTATAATTACTATGTATTATTTTTCATTCTTTTGGGAAACAATCAAAAAACAGAAGTATGTTAACCTTATAATTACTACTATTTTTTATTGTTTTTGGCAACCGGAAGTAAAACGCAGGCATTATGACAGAGAATGTAAGTTAAGAAAATCTTTTAAAATATCAAAATTCAGTTAATTCTGCGTTAAAATTCAGAACCACAAAAACTACAACTATATTAGGTAAAGCAATTATAAAAAGATTAGATAAAAATACTATGTACAGTACAACCTGGATTTAACGATTGTCAAGAGACTGAAAAAAGTTATCCTTAAATCAAGGAGCACAGACAGTTAATATATACAATGTGCATATATAATAGCACAGACAGTGAAATGTATTGTTGAATTGAGGAAAGCATTAAATCGAAGTTATACAAATAATTTATTGGTGAAATACATTTTGCAAAAATATCATCAGCAAAATGATTTAAATTACTATTCTGTACTCATCTCATGATGAAAATTCTACAGTATTTTATATTAGGTGCTGACTTACTTGTGAAGCTTTTTTCCTTTTTCCTCTTTTTTTTAGAACCTATTTTGTTCAATGACAAGCACTCGGCGATCTCCGTCTCTAATGATATTACCAGTTTGCCTAAAAGTATAATTGGGTAGAGGTAATATCTAGAAACTAAATTTCAGCTATGCAAGATATAATTGTTTTATCGCTTGAATATCTTCAATTAAATGTGGCTGAACAGTGAGAGCATCTTTAGTTTGATGAATAAATGATTTTTTTCTAAAGATTAAAAAACAATAGATATAATAGTTTGTAGTAGTGATGGGCATAATCGAGATCTTTTGATAATCGAGATCTCGGGAACCGAGTACTTCTGATAATCGAGTGATTGATAATCGAGATCTTTTTAAGTCGATCACTCGAGTGATTGATAATCGAGATCTTTTGAAATCGAGAACTCGAGCGATTGACTTCTCGAGATCTTCCGAATCGAGTACTCGAGCGATTGACTTCTCGAGATCTTTTGAATCGAGTACTCGAGCGATTGACTTCTTGAGATCTTTTGAATCGAGTACTCAAGCGATTGACTTCTCGAGATCTTTTGAATCGAGATCTCGAGATGTTTCAAATCGAGATCTCGAGACGTTTGAATCGAGTACCCAAGTAGTTCATTTTCTGCGCTTTTCCAAAATTGAGTTGACTGCTACGGGGGTGACCACTAAAAGGGGGTGGGGCATGGCGCAGCCTGCGAAACCGAAATTTTTAGAAGCAGTTTTTTTGAGAGTTTTTTTTTTTTTTATCTCATTTCGGGAGGGGGGGAGGGCTCTTTCTAGACGGATGCTCCATAACATTTGAGAGGGTGTGCCATCGCCTTGCGAAAGGGGGGAGGTGGACTCCCTTGACTTCAGTTGAATTCCCGAGTTGTTTTGGCAGGGATGCGCTCGAGATAGGAATGGGACATTTAGCCTACCATTTAGGGGTATAATAAGGGGCGAACCCTCCTGACTTTTAGAAGTTTTAGGTTAAGTTGGGGGGGGGGGGGGGTATTGACACCTCCCTTTTAGAAGGGGAATCAATACCACTCCCCCCAAATTCCATGAAAATTTCTAGTTTTTACATTTAAGTGGGTCTAGTTTTTTGTTGTTTTCCGATAAAATGAGCAGATACACCTTTTGTCCCCTTACCCTCCGGTAAAGTTCGAAATGCAAGCTTGTTTTAGGGGGTTGATTCGATAGATTTTAGTCTTCATTTTGGGGTCGCAATCCTTGGGGGATGCAGGTTCGACTAGATTCCCTGTTAGCTTGTCAGAAACTAGGAGCTCGGCATTTGGGCGACTGAGTGATTTATTTAAACGGTTATGCATTTAAACTAATGACTTTCAGTTATCACGTGATTATTTCGGGCTCTCAAACACAAAGTTAATAATGAAAACAAGTAGGGGAACAGTTGCTCTGCGCAAAAGTACTCATTCTTTCCTAGTTTATAGCTTTGCTTTTTTTTTTTTTTTGATGCTCTTGTTGAGAGTAGTTAAGTATATTTATCTGACATGAGGAGGGAGGGTAAAATATTTCTGATTGCATTTTCCAGAGGATTGGGATTCCCGGCGCATTGAAAAGTGTACAAGTGTGGCTTGAAGTGCACTGAAGTTCATGATTATTTTTTTTTTCTTGATCCGCTCTTTTTTACTTTTATTTTTCATTCGTCGACTTTAGGAATATGCAATAACAGTAAAAGTGTAGGGAGTGAAATTGAAATGTTTCTGAATGCATTAAAAAGAAATATTGAAGTTTGTCGTGTGGAATTAATTTTCCAAATAATTAAATTTTTTTAATCCTCCATGGTTTAGCAGGATATTTTCCCCATGGAAACCAATTTCAGTACAGATTAGAGTTATTAAAATTTGACATTTTTAATACTCTATTGATTAATTGCTGGAGAAGAAATAATTTTACATTTTTGCAAAAAAAAAAAGTACTACAAGCAAGGATGTACTAATTTTAAAGAAGGGAGAGGGGTCTTGAGCCCCCACTTGCCCCCCCCCCCCTCTATATGGAAGCCCTTGATACCGGTTTAATATATTTTTAAGTTTAACAACTCTCAAGTTTAAACCTGCTAGTGTCGCCCAACGACCTGCCCATTTTATCATTATCCCTCACTTTTTAATAAAAATTATACATACGTACGTATTTAATCTTAATAACTGTCAAGTTCAAAACAATATGGAAAGCGTTTCTCTATCTTTTGTTTCAAAATTTCACCACCGGATCTCACCAGGGGCGGATACAGAAAACCATTTGAAGGGGGATGGGGGTCATGCTGAAGAAAGCCTCCCCCATGAACGAAATTCCCGTTTTAAGTACGAAAAAATTCTGAAGCTTTTTGGGGGTCAATAAAATGCCCCAAATCGGTCAGGAATAAGGCACATAATTGGGGATAAACGTTGCAAATTAATTTCATAAGCAATAAAACAAAGTAGTTGTTCAAATATTTTCTTTGAAAAATAATTGATGTTTTGAAAAAATAAGATACTGTCATCGTTTACATGTTACGCATAAATTGTTTGAACACAATGTGTACGGATACTATTGTTGAGAGTTTAGGGGGGGGTCATGACCCTCACGACCCTCCATTGTATTCGTCACTCACACAACACATGCCCCTCCATATATCCGCTCATATGGTAATTAACAATTTTCGTTCTAAAAATATCGTTCGATTATTAAGAAATCTCTCAATTATCGAAAATTCGAAGTCAAACATTCAACTATTACCCCATTCGAATAAAGCAAGAGAAAAGCAATCATTCGATTTTAAAAATCATTCCAAATCTATCCATTCCAAGAGCAAAGGGCACCACCTATGAAGCTCTTCCCCCAAGAGCAATACCCCCAAAAGAGACAAAATCCCCTAAAAATTACAATCCTGCAGTTAACGTCAAAACTCCCCCCCCCCCCTTCCCCTCTTATTTGCAGCCATAGGAATGAATTACACGAGAAGTTAACCACTTGTTTTATTAAGAAATAACTAAGTACCTTTGTGCCGAGAAGTAACATGAAATAACAAACGTTTTGTATCCCAAATATACAAAGTACTCAGGGGTCTGGCCAGAGGATATTTGGGTCCGTTAACGGACCCTTCACAAAAATCCGATCAACCAAAACGGACCTTTAACAAAATTCTGATCAAACAAAACGGACCTTTCACAAAATCCCGATCAAACAAAACGGACCCTTCACAAAATTCTGATAAACAAGATCGGATCTGTCAAATTGTTTATTGAAAGAGCAAATCTGAAAGCAAAATAACGCATATTTCTGTGTATAAACCGATAATTTTTGGAACCTTTTTTAAAGTCAAATTAGAGGGATCAATTTATACAAAATCGGCTAATTTTGAAAAAAAAAAAATCGGCACTCTTGGAATGCTCCTGCAAGCGATAAATAATGGCTACTGCCAAATAAATATAAGGGTTGTTTGTTTTATCACAGCTAATTAGCAGCGGTGTTTTTGTAAACTTTTCTGAAAAGGCATTGGCAATCACTTTTCTCTGCTCATGATTTAATAAACAATAATAATATATATCTGCGAAATGAACTTAGAACTGCAAAGGGATAGTAAGAGTAAGGAAAAAATATGATCGCTTCAGATAGTGTTACCAACTTCAAAATTATCACCACTCAGCGTCTGGCATCGAACCTTTATAATGACTTGATTAGAAAATATTCTCATCATTTTGCCAGCTTGTCAATATTTGCGTTTTTACGGTGCAGGTGCAGTGGGATGTTTAATTGTTATTTTGGGAGAAAATTATATGGGTTTTGATTTTTCGATGCTAACAAGGATGATTCACTTTAAATAAACTCTTTTAATTACCGTTTTTTTTTCTTTAGATGTCTACATTTTGAAAAATGCAATCTTTTAACATCCGATATGAGAATCACATTTTGTTCTTTTTTCAAGCTAACTTCACTTTATTAGGATTCAAATAAATGAAAAGTCTCTTTATTTCTGTTAGAACTCTCATTTCAAGTTTTTAAAGCAAAATTCCATTTTCTGTTATGAGTCAAAACTTAAAATGCTAAGTAGATGGTTTATTTTATTTTATTTTTTGGGTCAACTGTGTCCACAGATATTAATGATATGTTTATTATAGGACTCTAAAATGCAATTTTAAAATAATTTTATCAAAAATATTTCTTTTACAAGCTGTTTTTATACTTTTGATGCCTTCACTTTGAGAATTGTGATCTCTTTGCATCCGCTATGGGAATCCGATTTTTCGAATTTTTAATGATTATTACGCTTTGTTAAGAGGTAAACAATTGAAATATCTTTTTTTTTTTGTTAAAATCACGGAATTTAGAAGTTTTAAACCAAATTCTGTGCTTTTTAAGAGTGTCTTGGGTCAAAAAGTTGAATGCTGAACCCTATTCTGAATTTTATTTTATTTATTTATATTTTTGTTACAATTATTTTAAGTACTGTACAGAAATATATTTAGTATAATTTAACATAATGTAGAATGGTAGATAAATATTGATACTTGAAAGAGCGATGCCCCCCCCCCCCCTCCCCCCGCCAAATATCAGAAAAAAAATCCAGACTGATTTTCTCGACGTAGAAGAGGAAAACACTCAACTTTAAGTTTAATTGATGCAGTTTGTGCCATCTCTAAATTCTAAAATTTCGTTTTAACAAAAAAAAAAAACTTTTTTTTTTTTGCGAAATTTTTTGATTTTTCACAAAATTAATTCATTTTTCACAAAATTATTTGATTTTTCACAAAAAACGGACCCTGTGAAAAATCCTGGACAGACCCCTGGTACTGCAGAAACGTGTTTTGGAGTTTTAAGGTACACTTTTTTCAACAAAATAGCTTTTACATATAAGGGGCCTTTCCTTAGTTACGTATGGATGAGTTTGGCCATTTTTGACCCCCTCCCCTCATGTAAGAGTACATAAGGTTTTTCAAACCCCTCCCTCTATTCTTACGTAAGATTCCATTTTGTTTTTCGAAATAATGAAATAACTAATCTAATATCACTGGAATCGAAATTTAATTCACTATTATTAAATTAAACCTTTTCGTGTGATGAAATATTTACTAAAAAGTTGGAATCTATATTGGATGTGTTTTCGACATTTTTTTGTATATGATGCGATAATAGTTAAAAATAAAACATGCTATACAATAGTGCAATTCTTTTATTATGTTTTACATTATTAATTCTTCGTAAAACAAATAAAAAACAGTCATCCTAATACATTTTTATCGGCTTGGAAAATACTGAGTAAGAATGTGTTTGAACTCCCCCCCCCCCCCCCAAAGTATGTAGATATTTTTCCAACCCCACCCCCTCGGCACCCGTACGTAATTGATGAATGGTCGGTAAAGACATCCAGTAATGTCCTTACATCCACAATCTCACTATTTTGCGTTGAAAAAAGGGTTCCTTGAAATCCCGAAATACAAATCTGCAGCGATCTGTACATTTGGGCTCTAAAACGTTTGTTATTGTCTTTTACACTTGTATCATTACCTAATCGTATAGTCGAAGGTGAACGTAAGGAGGAAGACGTCCCCTCCAGGTTTTCAACTTAAGTATTCCCCCTTTTTACCTGAACTATAATTTAATGCCTCTCAAGTTAGAACCTTATTAGCGCCTCCAACAATTACTTCCACCACCGGGACACACAACACGTCTCCCACAGGCCCGTCCATGTGTTCATTCATTAACACCTTTCGCTCAAAACATATCATTAGACTACCAAGGCATCCCAAAGAATCATTTGATAATCAAGCATTTAACAGTATACATTCAATTATAACACTATTCGAATGAAACATTCGAAAGGCTATTATTTGATTGTAATACCATTTAGATGGCAAGGGTATCTATTCCTCAAGTGTGCTGGCACACTTTTTAAAATTAGGGATCCTCTCTCCCCCTCAAGAAGGACACTCAATAAAAATGACTAACGTCCATTAGGAATTTCAATGGCGCAGTCTGCGCAATGACCCACCTCCCCTGTGGGCTCATCAGTGCAGTCCGTCTTTCTGGGGGAAGGGTTAAAAGGTTTCAATGCAAATTTTTTCGGAAGACAGAAAAAAACCATGCTCATTCTTCATAATTAAAATCATTAACTTTTCAAAGCCAGCCCTTTGAACCCCTAAATGACGGATCCGCCCCTGCAACTAAAACACTTCAGAAGCAGGGGAGCCCATCCGCCCTGAGGTCAAGCCCCCCCCCCCACCCTCAATATCGCAGAGACCTCCCCCCCAAAATGAGAAAAATATCCCTTAAAACACCCCCCCTAAAAATGTCAATAGCAAAGTCTGCACCATGACCCCCCCCCCTCCATAGGTGGGCACCCTTGTCAGAAGTCAACTATATTGAGAGGTTCATTTGATTATCAAATCGATCAAAGAATACACTGCTCGAGTGATTGACATCTCGAGAACTCAATATCTCAAGAACTCAACATCTCGAGAACTCAACATCTCGAGAAGTTCAAAGCGAGAACTCGAGCAGTTGATTGCTCTAGCACTCGGAAAGTGACAATCGAGAACTCGAGCAGTTGATTGCTCGAGTTCTCGGAAAGTGATAATCGAGAACTCGAGAAGTTCATCGCTCGAGAACTCGAAAAGTGATTATCGAGAACTCGAGAAGTTCATCGCTCGAGAACTCAAAAAGTGATAATCGAGTACTCGAGAAGTTCGTCGCTCGAGAACTCGAGAAGTGATAATCGAGTTCTCGAATGATCTTGAATAATCGAGTGATTCGATTATGAGAACTCGATTATGCCCATCACTAGTTTGTAGTAAGTTATTTTGTAGCTTTGCCATCAATCTTTTGAGTTGAACTGCACCATTGCTGCGGTCACTCATCTGGTGTGCTAATTCTACATTAGCTACGAGTTTTTTTGGCTCTCTTGGCTCCCTTAAAAGGTTTTTCGCCTCCTATTCTGGGCTGATGAGTGCTAAAAAGCACAAAACTGCAGTCCTCAGATGGAATAACTGAGCTGTCGGCGTATTTAAGTAATAGATATAATAATTCATGATACTGAACTTTTAACAAGCAGAGAAGTGTCAAGCAGATCATATTAAAATCAGAGTTGTAAAATTCACTTTATAAATACCTGATGGTAAAACAGCTAAGGAATTTTCAGTTTCTGCATTATCATTTTGAGTAATAGCCCAGAGAGAACCTGAAATATGTTGCACAGGAAAAATAAAATTAATAATATTAAATGTATAAAATTATGTGTTATACTTTAGTCTGAATTAATCATTAAATGTATTATTTATTTAAATCTAGTTTTATAGATACAAAATTTAAATTTTAAAACAATATCTTTCTCAACAAAATACTGCTGTTTCTAGCAAGATTGCCAAGGGCAAAAAAAATTTAGCACCTACCCACAAATACAGTAGAACTTTGATTAACCGAGGTTTCTGTTTACAGAATCAATAATGAAGTCTTTTTTTTTTCTTTCTTTATTAATAGGTAAGCCCTGGGAAAGACACAGTGATTTATTTCTCCGTTTTTCTGGTGTTTTATTTATTTTTTAATAATGTAAATTTAATAATATAAAGAATTTTCAATTCAAAAATAAAATCTGAAATGTTTTTTCAATGCATCTTTTAATATTTAACTTGGCATTAGAAAAAAATTAAATTGTTTTTTTAAAACTTACTGCAAGTTATTCTGGCAGCAAGTTGTTCATATCGTTTGAGCTGGAGCAATCAAGCTGTTATGGCAGTCAAGACCTGCAGACCTGCAACAGGTTGTTGCGTGTGTAAAGAAGAAGCAAGTTATTTTCCTTTTTTTGTTTCCTTTTTTACTTACTGTTACCAGTTCTACTTCCTTTTACGAAGTAAAGGAAGTATTGTATTCGAAAACAAATTTTCACCCAAAAATCGGTCTTAATTTCGATTTTGCTCGCTTCCAAATGAATACTGAGTTTTATTTTCAACCCGATCACATGTGGATGTATGCCTAAGAAGGTATAGACACCCGAACTAGCCATTTTGACGATCCCCAAATTAATTACAATGAGTTTTCTCGTGAGGTCCGTATGTATGTGCATATGTATCTCGCATAACTCAAAAATGGTATGTCCTAAAAAGTTGAAATTTGGTACGTAGATTCCTAGTGGGGTCTAGTTGTTCACCTTCCTTTTTGGTTGCATTCAGATGTTGCGAGGGGGGGTCTTTTACACTTTTTTGGGGGGAATCTTTGTTAATGTCAATGCAAACTCAAGTGGTGTTAAAATTTTGCAAACACTTGGCAATATATCGCTAAGCTTTTGGTCGCCAAGTTTTTTGTGACAGTATAACATTCATTTTAATCTTTTAAAAATATTCTATTGTATTTTAATTAATACATTTTAAAAATGTATGATCCTGACATGTTTTTATACAAAGTTTCTACTAACCGAGATTTCCGACATCCCAGGCACTAGCGGTTCAAATTAGTTTGAATAATCACTGTTTATTATCATTATAATCCTACTATATTGAACCTGCACCTTATTAGGATATCCAAATTATATCATGAATTTTTAAATCCTATTTGAACACTCCTAGCACCCGCATGGTGATGCCCGTGCTAAGAGTTTAAAGGAAGTCCCTTGAAGAAAAAGAAAAAACCCCTCCGCTTTTTCAGCCACGTTCGCCACCTACAGCGGCTGTTCAAATACATTTGGCAGCAGTATTAATTAATAATCTATATCTATCTTTTTTGTATTTTCTATACCTATTTCCAGTTGCGTTTTGTGTCATTCACCTTTTTACGCAAAAAAAAAATTGCCGTCTTCGGCGACAATCTACCTATACGATCTATCTCTAATTTTGTCTATCCATCTCTATTTATATTAACCTCCCACCCAGTTCCTAATCTAAACAAAGATCATTCAAAGAACTGCGCTTTATTCTTTTAATTAAATAGTGCAAAAAAAAAACTCACTATTTTCATTAAAATAAGTGTGCACAAATATATAATGTAAAAGAGATACAGCGAAATGTATGGCAGGGGAGGGGAGATTGAAAAAAGAAAGCAAGGAAATTCCTAAACAAAAAAAAGTAAAGAAAAAAGCAAGTGCTAGCGTTAGCAATAGCAAAAAAAAAAAAGTAGCGTTGTAGCGAATAAGATTCGGTCCAGGTTGTGACATGCAAAAAGTAGCGTTAGTAAAAAAAAAACACCTCACTATTTTAATTAAAATATGTAACGTAAAATAGATACAGCGAAACTCGGTTAAATGAAAAAAATCCACAGAGCAAAAAAAAAAAAGAAGTAGTGTAGCGAATAAGATTTGATCCCTCAATATCCAATTGAAAGGCACAACGTCACAGCAATTAGGAAGGAAACTTTTTCTCCCTATCATGACGTCACAGTATTTCGGAAGAAATCTTTTTTCCCCTGATCGGAACGATGCTAGAAGATACAATGTGTTTCTCTGAAATTAAAAAATTGTAAAAAAAAAATATTGAATTTTCTTTTTTTTTTTTAATTTTCTGAAGAGTATGAAATGTTTTGACTCCTACGTACTAAATTTTCAGAAAGAAATCTCATATTTTTTGTGGGATGGGTTTAGAAAGAATTCAACCCAGAAAAAAGCAAAAAATAAAGTTTTTTTTTAATTTCATCAAAAAAATTTTAAAAAAGCTATTATGTATTTCTGAAAACTTTTTTTTTCTGAAGAGGGTGAAATTTTTTGACCACTACATACTAAATTTTCAGAAACAAAAGGCAAAACAAAGGTTTTTTCAAAAATTCATAAAAAATTCAAAAACCTTTCAATCTTCAAAATTTTTTCAATCTCCATATTTGAAATTAAATTTCCTACACTATAGTACAAAAAGGATTTGCCTGGCACAATTGGTTGGGTTTCTGTGACCAAATAAACACAAAAATGGGCTAAAAATCACAAAAACATTTAATTAAGAAAAACTAATTAGAAATTCAGAATTTGGTCTTTGAGGTGCAGATCCCTGGGGTACATTCGAATTGTGTGCCAAGTTTCAGAGCTGTAGGTGCTATGGGGGCTTCTGGCCATCGGGTACAAACAAAGAAAGAAACACCTTTACTCTTATATACATAGATCACAAATACTGTTTCATAATTTTTAGCTTTTGTAAATTCCTGCATTTATCTACCAACAAATATTAATTCCATGATCTTAAACACGTTTGTGCTTCTCATCGTGCAATGACAAGGCTTCCTTTTCATACTATTGGACGTTGTTCTAACATCGTAAAATGTGAGTCTTGAAAAATATGCAAATGCACCTGGCTTTTTAAAACTTCACCAGATGATTTGCACTGGTTAGTCATTTGTACATATTCACCGTAGAGCTCATTTTGTAAGTAGTCACCAAGGATGAAATAAATCAAGGTACTTTGAATTACTAGTATTCTTTTTGTGCACATAGCTTAAGCTACACTCTGTGACTATAGGGCACTAGTCTAACTAGATCTAGGTGAGTTTTAGTCAGTTCAGCACTTAGGTAGATACAAGCTGCCATTTTAGGGGGTGGTCAAGCTGAGGAATGACCCCCACCCCCACTTGTCCTACAAACAAATCTACGGTTTTGGGTGCAAAACATTTCTGAAACTGCTTGGGTGTCAATAAAAACCACTAAAGCAGCCAAGAATAATGCACCTAATTAATGGTGCAAAAATGTCACTAATTGATTTCATAAGCAATGAATAGAAGTAATATTTTAAATGTTAACTTTTAAATTTTTTCAATGAATTTAAAAGATTACTGTTCTAGTTTACATTCTATTCATAAATTGTTTGAACATTATGTACAGTCAAATCTTGTTAACTCGAATATTCCTTTATCTCGTTTTCTTCGGGTCCCAAACTCCTTGAGACTGTTGTAGAAACTTCCCCATAACTTGAACTACCAATAACTCGAACGTTTTAGCTGGTCTCTTGGGACTTGGAGCTATTGAGAGTTGACTGCAAATGTATAATAGTGTCAGCGGGTTGGGGGGAGGGGTTATGACCCCATAACCCTCTGCCTGTATCCACCCAGTCAGTACTCTGCCACTGAGATAACACACTTGCTGGAGTATAATGATGTTGCTAGTTATATGGTGAAAGAGAGTGGCGAGTTTGGATCTCTAAGAACTGATTGCTTGTTTGCAGCTCCCAGGGGTTGGTGCTCCACTGAGCAGGGAACAGTAACTCACCAGTTTGACAAAACTAAATAAATGTAGATTTGTTTCTGAAGTGCAAAATTTAAATATTAAAAATATACCTTTCTTGACAAAATATTCCACAAATTCTTTTTCCAACAGAGAAGAAGCTGTGACATCTTTACAAATGAAGTACACGTCAGGTTTTGATGACAGTATGTTTTCACATTCACTCTGAAATTTTGCATTAGGTACAAACAAATGTATCTGTAAAAATGACAACATAACAGGTCACAATGGTAAGGGTATATGTAAATTACAAAGAGAAACATTTAAAAATTACAAACAATTGGGTAGGGGGAGGGGGGTAATATCTAGAAAAAAGATGTGCTTAAAAGCTGATGTCATTTCAAAGCTTTTTGAGAGAGGGGGTAAAGGGTACACACTACACACTTAAAGCCAAGACCAATTAACGTGCATTTTATAAAGAAAGAAAATCAAAATACATGCAAAATCCATAATTACATTATGCATTTAAAATCCAGATGGAGAGGCAATTGACACCCTCTATCCTCCCTCTTGATTTTCCAAATGACGTACCTGATGCGAGACCCACGTGATAACAGGCCAGACAACTCCCCCCACCCCACCCCCACCCCGCTTTGTTACGCCAACAGTCGTCGATCTATGAACTTGGCGCGAAACTTTGAAAGCAGTGCAGTCTACCAGTTAAACAATAGTGCTTCTTGCTCTGGTTGAAATAGATGAAATAGGAAATATGTTACTTCGGCTGCACATTTTTGAATACAATACTGTTGGATTTATCTCATCCTTTCCACGTACCGGAATGTAGAGGCAATTAAAAAATATATATATAATATAAGTGTCTGCTGAGTGAAGGTGGGTCAGCGATTTCCGCTTCCGAACAACCTGCATGTGAAGAAAAAAGCTGGGCGCCTCATGGAATAAATTTTAAAGTTCGGAGGTAAGTACTTTTCTCAGATAAACAAATTCACATTTTATGCAGTTAAGATTACTTAAGTTTTCCTCCATTACACAAACAACTGTCAGTTTCCTTTCTGATATCTTTGTCTGTAATTTGTAATTTCAGTATACTGCTTTAATATTTGAAACGGTTAACTTGCAACTTTTTATTTCTTTATTTTTTCAACTTCGTACACGCATTTATTCAAAATGGATTTTCCTAGCTGACAATATACATATGTCAAAATTTTCTGCAAATATACTTGTTGCTATCAGAAGCAACGTAACTTGGTGTTGATATTCAATTAATATGTAAACAAGTTTATTGAAACAGGCTTTTAACTGCACTAATCTTATATTTTCCGTTTCGATTAAATTGTTTCATACGCTAGCATGTGTTATTTTGATCAAAAAACATTCCTTGATGGGCTTCCGTAGTTCTGAGATAGAAGATTAGATTTGAACGCCGGAGGTCGTGGGTTCGATACTCAAACATTTCCCCCCAACTACGCCCCTGCAATGTTATTCAAACAAGCTGGTTCTGTGCGTAAATTAAAAAAAATATATATGGTTTTTTTTCACTGTTGTCTTTAAGTTTTATGATATTTATGCACACATTGTGGTTAAGTTAGTGGTATTCATAATTTCTGGGCTTGCAAAAGATTAATTTTGAGCAGTGGATACACAACGTGTTTTTGCCAAATGCTCTGTGCTTGTTTGTTTAGGGCAAAATATCTTGAACTACATATTTTTTGAACTCCTTGGGTTTTCTGTTAATAAGCTTTCAGGAACTCTGAAACTGTAACATAAATTGAATTAAGGGGCTATCTATAAAGTATTATGCAAACTTTTGAACAAATTCCCCCCTCCCCCTCCTCCTTGTTACATGTTACATTCAAGTTGAATTCCTGTGTAATTTTTCGAGAGTGCCCACCGAAGGGGGGGGGTCGGAATCATAGTCTCATAGTAATGATAGCTTTTCAACGGCTATAGTTATAAATAACTGTGCCCTTGAAATTTTAAGGGAGATGGAGATGTTTTGGGTTTTTTTTTTTTTTTTTTTTTTTTTAAGTTTTCATAATTGAAGGGGGTAGAGCACCGTCTACTTTGGGGGATGGCACCCAAGCATTCACGCCTTTTTAAAAGCATAAATTTGCTCAGCAAAGTTAACATTAATAATCTGGTATTATGTACTTTAATTTGATGTTATGTCTTTGAAACATATTGCAGTCATGTTTCCCGTTTTCTTAAGTAAAAATGTTTATTTATTTTTTTAAATTTCATTTAATTCTTATTCAAATACAATAGTAATATTATTTTTTGTTTTGATGTAATTGTAAAATGAAAGTTCATTTATTTATTTGAATACTTCTTAAGACTTAATGTTTCAATACAATAGGTATACGAGTAGTTAAAATGAGATTAGTTAAAAAACCATTTCTAATGAAAAATAAAACTGTGTTTATTTATCACTTTGTTTTAACATGATTGTAAAATAAAATCGTGTTTAGTTATTTGAATAATTTGTAAGACTTATAAATGTTTTTATGTCAAATACTATGAATTAAGCTCAGTGTATTTTTTAATGTATGATTATCGGTTCCTTTTTATGTTTTCAAATGAAAAAGTAGAACTTGTAATGCTACTAAAATAACAGAAGTCAATAATAAATAAACCAAATAGTTTTATTTAACCAAAATATTAATCGAAGTGCTCACTTCCCAATATCATTGTGGATCGACAAACGATGACGTCATTTGCTAGTTGGATGGCCTTCCTATCTCGAAGGCCTCGCCTGATGTCAGTAACAGAATATCTTTGTCAACCCCCCCCCCCCCCCCAAGTTCAAAAACATTATAACTTACAGAATGGAAGGGAAAAGAATTCAAAAAGTTATTGCTCTTGACCAAATCGTCTTCTTTCATTCGATTGAAATTTAGTCGATGAGCAGGAGGCTTAAAACACTGCATTACTAATTAATTTAATAAATAACTTGACTTATCACGGCGTAAAGTTAGAAAGCGACAAAGCAAGCATCGAACTAGTTCCTATTTCTTTTGTTTAAACATCCGAATTTGAAAGAGTAATCAAACGAAAATGATGTGTATAAATGTCATAATTGACTTCTCTGTTCGTTAGTTTTATTACCGCAAAGTTAAACGACCAATGACACGAAAATAAGTCTAGCAGAATAGAAAAATTCAAAAACGTGATGTTTGTTTACAAAATATGGGCACAGTGCCTGCCGTAAAGTTACGGTCCAAGTTTACGCTCACTTAAAAAAAAAATGTTGTGTTCATCGAGGTTGTGGCACGCAATAAAACTTTTTAAAAACTTTTTTTCCTAAAGCAGAGTTATGACTAAAATAGACGAAATTGTTACTTTAATTTTGGAAGACAACAATTCTCAAAGAAAATGCGTAATGCTGAGCAGCGTTGCATCCTCGTAGGCTACGGCTGAGCAAAAATCTGTGACATACTTTTGGTGCTGCCATCTAGAGGGAAAAAATAAAATGTTTTCACAAAACAAATAATATCACTGATCTCATTTGGATCAGCGATATATAAATTTTTATTTTTACCCATTCCGAGAACGGCTGAGGTTTGGGACTCCATGGGGCTTGAGGGGGCCCGAGCTCCCTCAAAAATATTTTTGAAGGGGCACAGCCCCCCAATAATTTAAGAAAATTATTAGCTATTTAATGCTTTCTAAACTCAAATTCGTCTTAGTATTTTTTATTTTCCTTGTTTGAAGATAGTTACCTTGTAAAATACATTCCGTAATGCGTTAAAACAAATAATTGTTACGGTAAAAAGCAGGTTAGCTGAACACGAGTGGTGTGGATAGTGACAGTGTTATGATGCTGCGAGCACATCGAATTTGTCCCAGTGTGCGAACCTGCGGATAAAGTCTGTCTGATCAACAACGGGACAGAAGCGATTGAACAACTTGGCTGTTCTTCATAACCACCGAGATATTTTGGACCATTGAATATTCGACCAGTCGTCGACTTCAAATTCAGTAATCTAGCCAGGCGATCGACATTTGCACCTTTTTAAAGACAGCCCTAATATTGGTGTTTAGAGCAATTTTAAAAATATCTGTAAAATAGAGAATTAACTACATACAGAATGTTAAATTTAAAATTTCAAAATATTAGTACTATTTTATTACCGTATTACTATAGTACTGCATTAGTTATTTTCAAATACTTAAATATTTTTTTGGGTATAAGACCGTATAAAAACCGGCTATTCGCATACTACATTAACTTTATTAACTAATAGGTATTAAACAAATTAACTTGGAATATAATTTTTATTTAATGAACTCTGAGCCTTATTCAAAGCAAGTTTAAATTAGCTATTTCACTTATTAATCAAAGTGCAACAGCAATATTTTATGATTTATTTTTCAATGATAGTCCTACCAATATTTTTTGTGGGTAGGCGCCAATGGGATGCAAGTCAAGTGCCCTACTCTATATCAATGCCTAGCCACGGCACTGCACAACGACTTCCCCCAAAATAGAACTGTAAAAATGTCCCTCACTGAAGACAAGTGACATGGTCTAATTGAATCACAAAATTTGTGTACCAATTCTTAGATTGACTTTGAAGACGCTATGCCAGATATTGTTTGTTTGTATAAATCAGAAAATATGTAAATTGGCATTTTCAAGGTTTAAAAATCTGAACTTTTATTTTTTTTTTTTTTTTTGGAAAAGGGAGGGGGGGGGGCTCCGTGGATTACATACCCCTTGGATCACCGGTGACGTTTAGCCCCCCCCCCTCCAATAATTTTTGCAAGTCGGCGCCCCTGATCGGAATTCAAGTTTTAAGGGGAGTCAGTACACCCTATACCGTCAATGTTAATTTGCACAGATTCATGTACTTTTTTCTGAAAATCTGTTAAAGATATAATTATGATTTTTTTTCTGTACCTTAAGTAGACTCTTGTCTCTATACTGAAGTAAAATTTTACAGGAAAAAAGTTTTTTTTTTTTGCTTTTTTTTTTTTTTTTAAAAATTCTAAATGTGTAAGTCACTGTATTTTTTTCAAAAAATACCATTTTGCAACACAAAATCAGCTCTATAAAAAAAATCTCAAATATGAGAAAAAATTTATTTCAGAATATGCAATTAGATGTATGGAATAGGTAGTAAAATTTCAAAGCCTAAAAAATGGCGACAAAACTTGGCGGTTAAAAGTCTTGGCGATATATCGCCAAGTGCTTGAGGAATTGTAACACCACTTGAGCTAGCATTGAAATTAACAATGATTCCCCCCCCCCCCAAAAAAAAAAAAAACAGTGTAAAAGACCCCCTTAGGAACATCCGAATACACAACTAGACCCCACTAGGAGTCGTCTACGTACCAACTTTCAACTTTCTAGGGCATACCGTTTTTGAGTTATGCGAGATACATACGCACATACGTACATACACACATACACACATACGCACATACATACGTGCATACGGATGTCACGAGAAAACTCGTTGTAATTAACTCGGGGTTCGTCAAAATGGGTATTTCGGGTGTCTGTACGTTCCAAGGCATATATCCACGTGTGGTCGGGTCGAAAAAAAAAAAACTCAACATTCATTCGGGGGTGAGCAAAATGGAAATTAAGGCCGATTTTTGAGTAAAATTGTTTTCGCGAATACAATACTTCCTTTTTTGTAAAAGGACGTAAAAATTTGAGAATCAAACGTCATTTTTTAATCAACGAGTTTGCCCAAGACTGCTTGTATGTCGACTTTTCATAATTATTTTCGCGTGTTTTTTGCAATCTCTATATTCCATGAATTTCAATTTTTTAATTTAAGAATTTAACATGGAAACTTACATTTTTTGAGTAATTAAAGTGTAAATTTAAATAAATAGCTTAAAATTTTACGTAATGATGATTTTTTTTTTTCCAAAGACGAGCTTTTTTTTTTCTTTTTTTTTTTTTTTCATTTTCTGCGAAATTTTCTCATACTACTGTATATATTTCTTTATAGCATCAGAAAGTAGATTCCAACGAAAATCATACGCACCGATTTTTTAAAAAAATCAGATATTTTGACGTGAGATTTTTCGATTGAAAATTATGATGCTTTTTTAATATTAAATCAAAAAACGAAGGAAAATAAATATTTTAAATTAAAAAAAGCAGTGTATTTGAGACATGTAAAGGTAACTTTTCACTAAGTTTCGTGAAAAAAAATCTTTTTTTTTTTTTTTTTTTTTTTTTTTTTTTTTTGTGGGAGATAAAAAATAAAAAACCAAAAAGTCGATTTTTTTTTTTAATTTGTCGCATCGATTTGGAGGTTTTGTAAAAAAAAAAGAGCAAATACAAAAGTTATAGATCTTTTTTTCCAACAACTTTGTTATTTACTTTTTTTCGATAGAACTCGTAGTTTTGCCGAAAATCGTGATAAACCGTTTTCCCCCCTTAACCCCCCCCCCTCACTCCCCCCTTCCCGAACTCAGCTCGCTCGTAAGTTACTCTTTCTATTAATTTTATTATACTTTCCTACTTTTCCAATGGGTTTCATCCAGTTCTAATTTTTTCCAACTTTTTAGCATTTTCTAAGGTATTGGCACTGGTCTATAATGGAAGAGTGGAATGAACTTCTTACAAAAGACGAAAGACAAAAGCAACTTGTCGCTGTTAGTGAAACAGTTCAGAAATAAATATCCGGACTCTAAAAGCATCTTATTATCTTAAAAAGCAATATACTGTGCTTTGGTTTTTTATTTATCTTAATTGAAAGAGTTTTTTGAAATCTTATTAAATGTGTTTAATTTTAAATTGTGAGAAATGTTTAATAAATACTGTATTTTTTTACTGAAAATACCAAAATTTGTAATTTTTTCTAAAATTCAAGTTTCAACTGCGGTAGCAACCCCTAAAATTTGTCTTAAAAATCTCAAAAAAGTACAGTAATTCTTTTTTATTTATTAGATCAAAGCTAGGGGGTGGCTCGTTGAAAATTCAAAATTTTATTTTTTAACCTCACATAAGGACACCCCTAGTCTCATACTCATCTTCCGGACCAGCGCTTCTTAATTTCTTTGTTGAGTGGAACCCTTTTTAATATCCGCTTTTTTTGCGGAACCCATGACTTAACTTCAACCGCATAGTTAGAATGCAACATTCACCAGGCTTACTAGCAGTGGCGGCGCTAGGCGTCGGCGACGTCGGCGACTGCCGACGGCCTCGCGCATATAGGGCCTCGCAAAATTCTCAGAAGTAAATTCTCAAAAGTTTTAAGAAATTTCCAAGTTTTCAATTGAAGCTCTTATTAAATGCAACAGACACAAAAGTAATCAAAATAGTGCGTGCAGCGGAGACTGCACAGAGCCAGCTTTAGCAAATGCGGGGCCCAATTCGGTAGGAACCTGAATTTAAAATATTCACTAGCTACAGCTTATTAATCAGCTAACTCTATTCCCCCCCCCCACCCCGTTCTATTTCTTTTCTTTTTCTCTTGTTGAAAAATTAGAAAATATTCAAAATGCTGCTCCTCCGAACACACACCCCTCCATACACGCGCGCACCGATAGCATTATGGAGCATCTGAAATTTCGTTTCGAGATCTTAAATTTCGCGATATTTCTAGCTTAAAGCTAAAGCCCCCAAATACTAAACAACATCGAAAATCGCTTAAAATTGTGTTTTTGTAGCTTGAATTTCAAAAATTACCGAACCTAATATTACAAAATATGGCCTTAGAATCGCATTTTTAAGGCATGAATATCAGAAAATATTCGGGCAAGGGTCCCCATACCGCCTTTCTTTTATATCATTAGCAATTAGGTTTTTTAAACTACATCAACAAAAAGTTTAGGTGGAGTGGCTCCTGAATATAAAATATTGCTAAAGTTTTTAGAAGCATAATTTTCAAAATTTTTCGAGGGAAGAGCTCCCTCCCTTTCCGTAAAATCATCAAAGTTTGTCTAAAATTCTGTTTTTGAAACTTCGATTTCGAGAATTTGCAGGGGATTGATTTTGACCTATTTTTTTTAAACAAAAGAATCGATCTGGGACACTCTCTGACCCTTTAAGTCAATAAAAATGGCCTATAATTGCGTTTTTAAGGCTTCAATTTCTAGAAATTTCCACCGAGACCTCTGTAAATTTTTTCCCTTAACATCAGCAAAGAGAGCCTAAAATGGCGTTTTTAAACTAAAAATTTTAAAAAATTTCCGGGGGAGGACCCCCGGACCCACCTTTCTATCAGGTCATTTTTCCTCTTTCAATGTGCCGCCCCCTCCCCCCACCACCAAAAAAAACTTTTTGATTGCGCTACTAGTCACGAAACGTTTTTGTCCTAGCAATTAAGTGAATTGGAAACTATAAGTGCCAATAGTTAGTACAAAAATTAATTCCGTGAATTCAATGATTTGTCTGAAAATATTTTATGATTAAAAGGGCCTCGCAAAACTGCATCGCCGACGTCTACTTTTGCTCTCGCGCCGCCACTGCTTACTAGCAAAAAAAAAAAAAAAAAAAAAAAAAAAAAAAAACAAGAAAATTATTCCAAAAAAATACTTATTGCCATCAAAAAGTAACACTTTTGCTTTAAATTAAAAATCATTTCAGTACAAAAATTTCGTATCCTTGTACTAAAAACTTTGATCATACATCGACAGTAATTGAGTTTTTAATCCACAATTCATGTTGATGTTTTCATTCTAATGTTGCTACTTATTGAGAAAATATTCAAAAAATGTTTCATTCAGAACTTATTTTAACGACTAGCTGCGTGCCCGGCGTTGCACGGGATACCTAAAAAATGAGCAGTCCAGTTGATGCTTTTGTAGTACACTGACACTAGTTTCTAACGCGTTAAGGAATAAATAAATGCGCGTAAAGCAAGGTTTGCAAAACACCAGTAAAACATATTTTTGCCAAAACACCTCATCAACGTTAATAATCGTTATCAATGATACAAGTTATGGGTACATTTTCAGTCAGCACAAAAGGGGAAAATATATGCATTATCAACTATAATCTTTACTCACGTTAAACTGAATTACATCTGATAGACTATATCGGAAATATTTATGCACAATAACAATCCGCTTTTTACATAAAATAGTCTACTACCCGGCGTTGCCCGGGTGTTTATTAATGCAACATACCACTCAGATAAATATTTGGATGGATTCTATCCACATGGTCGTACAAGAATTACATCAATCCGTTTTCCAGGTACAAACCCTCAAAGAACTCAAATAACTTGTAAATCACTCATTTACTTTACGACGTGCACGGTCCTCCTCGAAAATGAAAGTTATGTCATGTGACGCGTATTTAACAATCAGGCTTGAACAAAAAAAAAAAAAAAAAAAAAAAAAAAACAGCAATATTTTGCTGCAGATTACGGCAAAATAATCGAAAAGTAAACAACTTAAACACCCTGATTACAGGAAAAGCCTTAAAACAAAAGCCTAATTTTATTTCTTTATATTCGAGAAAAAAAATTGCAACAGATGTTTATTTTCAATGATTTTCTTCACGCTGTAAATTTTAATAAAAGCGTTCATCCGGAAAGTTGAGTTGAAGCACTGAATAATAATTTGAATGGAGGAAAGCCTTCGAAAAATATGGATTTTATTTTGAAATCTAAGAGTCATAATTAATAGTTTTTAATTGATATCTCCGCTAATTATTATCGGAGGATTATGTTAAATAGCTAAACATGAAGACGGGAGGATGACGAATCCATCGATACCTGGTTCGATGGTCAGTTCACTGTCGTTCGGGAGAAGAAGCTTGGACATAGATAGATAGATAGATAGATACTCAGATTTTATATGTATAAGATTTTTAGTGACAATTTTGAACCGAAAAAAAGATTGCGACCCCCCGATCGATCTTTGTGGAGCCCATGTGGCTCTGCGAAATACAATTACTTTAAAAACGCTGTTCCAAACGAAAAAGTTCGAGATGTCTCAGCAGCAAACAAAAAGCCACCAGTGAGGATCGAACTCACGACCCCTGGTTTACAAGACCAGTGCTCTAACCACTGAGCTATGATGGCTCGATATCGAGGGTTTATTTTATGTAAATAAACAAATTAGCAAGATTATTCCTCGATTTGTCATGTTTATTTGTTTTTAAGTATATGCTTTAAGTACTGTGTTAAAGTTTTTCATTTTGGCAATTCAGTAACTATCAACCAATATTTATTCAAAACGTCAAAATGAGCATTTGTGTTGATTTAACTACTGAACTTCTATTAATACATTTCGTCACGATTTCAAAGCACACGTTCAGTGGCGTCATCTGTTGAAGGTATGCAAGTTCAATTGCGTAAGTACTTGAATTGTTATTGTTTCGTTCTTTCCCCTCTCTCCCTCTGTCCTTTCTCCCCTCAACGGAAGGGAGAGGGGAGAGAGGGGTGAAAACTCAGGAATTTTCATAAAATTTATGGCAATATTTTCTTCAAAATGCATCATTTATTTTCTGCAATTTGAAAAGCTTCTTTTTGGTTTGTAGCATTATTTTTCAATTTATGAAATTTGAATTTTCTTATTGTTTTCAAACTTAAAAAGATTTCTTTCGAATGCTATGAAATGTTTTGGAGGTGGGAGAATTTCTCTCCCTCTTCTTTTTTTGACAAGTTTCTGTGAAATTTTTCAGTATGAGTTTTCTAAATTCAAAATAAACTCCTAATGCACTCTCGATGTTCGACGAACTAATTTTGTGGGCAGAGTGGGTGTTCCCATAGCGTATACTCCATATACGCCGACTCTCAAACATTTTTTAGACATATAGCATATACCCTCAAGTTTCAAAACTTTTCATATAATGACATATTACGCATATGATCGCATACTCATATTGTGCGTAATGGATTACTGGGAGTATACCCTCAGATAAATAGATGGGAACATCACTGCCTATGGGGTCTTCTGGATGGACATGGCAGAGCCATAAGCAAACTTTTGACTTTTTTTTTTTAAATTTATCGAGTTTATTGTTCATCTTTATGCTCATTTATACTTTTTCGGTGATTGATTCATTAGTTATGGCAAGGTTTTTTAAAAAATGCCTTTCATTAGAATCTTATTGTAAGATATTTATAATGAATTTAAAATCTAAAAGGTAATCTGAAAATTTTCGAACTTAAAACTTTTAGAAAGACGGAGTAATCGCCACAGATGTTGCAGCCAGGTGTGTTCCATTTGATGTTCTGATTTGCCAGACTAAAAGTTCTGCCAATCAGCGACGCTCCGATGGGAAGTCACTATGACCAGTCAACAAAATTTCTTCATTCGTTAAATTTTGTCTTACTATTCCACAAATTCGGAGCAAGGGCACCCATATGCAAAATTTTAGAGGGGGGAAGACTCAAAAAATTTCCCCATGGTTTTAGCAGAATATTTTCCCCATGGAAACCGATTTCAGTAGATTAGAGAGTACTAAAACGTGATATTTTTAATAACTTATTCAGTTAATGGCTGGAAAATAAATTTTATATGCACTGTTGCAAAGAAAAAAAGTACTAAAAGCAATGAAATTCTGATTTCTAAGGGGGGGGAGGCTTGAGCCCCCCCCCCGCCTTGCCCCCCTATATGGGCGCCCTTGATCCGGAGTCATAATTGCAAAAATTGCATTTTTTACTTGTCTGAATGTCCCTTTTCATTAGGTGTACGCATATCTATATGCAGGGCCCGATTAGCCTCTGAGAATTTGTGGACGTTCGGCCTCATTTTGCCCCCCCCCCCCCTTCCACTTTTATGTTCGGGGAGAAATTTTTCTAAACATTCTATGCACATTGATACAAAACTGACTAATGCTAAGTGGCCCCAGCAGAATTCAGAGTTAAGTTTATTCCCCTTTACCGACAGATGGAAATTTTGTTTATTACATATGTTGCACTTGAATTTTCAGTAAACATGGGTTTGTAACATTTTTGAATCATATTTGGCACCTCACAAATGAAATGAAGTGTCATAAAAGTACATTGTTAACAGAATTGAATCAAATCTCACATTTGAAAAATCTAGCTTATAACTACATTTTATCAAATGTGTCCTCACTTTGAATATTTTGATGCTTTCAAACATTTGTGTTTAGCAAGTTCATGTGTTTGCTATCTATGTAAGAAACACAGTCAAAAGCTGAAACTGCACTGTTAAAAATTCAGGAAACTTTTGTGGTGAATAGTTACTGTAAAATGGAGTATTTGCAGTACACAATTTTTTTTTACTAGTTTATTGCGCAGAAAAATATAAACGACTGCAGTGCCAACTGATACACCACGTGACTTCAATGCGAATGTAGATTAACACTGTATTTCCCCCTCCCCCCCCCCATGTGTCCTAACTCATATAGGTGAGCAGCAAAGTTGCTTGCCTATCCGAAGGTCCCCGAGATCGAACCTGCAGTTCGCAATTAGCGTTTTTAACTCTCGTTTATTCTACTGTAAAATATCACAGAAAAATAGGATTTTTACGGGTAAAAGTTACTGACAACATGGATGCTAGTAACTTTTACCGTAAATTTTCTAAACAGTGTGAGGAATTGTTAAGCAGTTTTACAGTGAAATTTAGTCCCCCTAAAAATTCTGAGAGGATAGCTCAAGCGTGCAGGAGCTTTTTAGGTAATCAGGCCCTGACTATATGGGTCATTCTCCAGGAGAAGTAACTTTTTGAACGCAAATATTTTTCAATTTCGAAACCTTTTGTTTTCTTTTTCTTTTTCTTTTGTTTTCTTTTTTTTTTCATTCTTTACATGAAAGTGTTACCTGCTAGAAGTAACACATAAACAATGGCCCAGCTAAAGTTCCAATTATTTTACTTCATAAATAAAAAAAAAATTAAAAAAGTTGTTCACGGAAATGAGAAAAAAAAAATAATAATAATAAACTCTTGATATTTATAAAAATCGGGGTCAATTGAATATCAGAGTAGTTATTTTGTTTATTGTGCAAACAATCATCTATGTATTTTAATGATTAGTGGGAATATAATATTAAGCTCTCTTAATTAAAGTACGGCTTAATTAGTAGTTTCAAATGTATGTTAAAAAATAGTATCTAGTAAAATTTGAGGATATACTGGCAATTTGTAATTTTGGTAGAATGCCTATGATTTTATTTTCCCCCCGCCTCCCTCTGCAACACCACCGTCGACCGGCCTCACGATGCTGCTCCTCTAGCGAAAGCCGTCTCCAGGTTGCGTCAATATCCTACACACACTCACGCATACATACACACCTACATACACACACATATACACACTCACACCTACACATACACACACATACTCACACACTCATGCCTGTACACAGACACAAACACATACGTGATTGCGAAAAACATAATTTGAATTCCAGATGTCAAAATTCGAATTAATTTTTAACTTTTTTTTTAAACATTCATTGGCAAATTCTTAACTTTCAATGAGTCTCAAATCTCCATTTTCTCAGTTGCTGTAGCAAAATATTCATTCGAAAACTTTTTACTTTCTGCTTTATTCATCATTTTTCTTTAATCATTGC